>NC_081561.1:141189103-141319240 GCF_022355385.1 Mustela nigripes | reverse complement strand
GTCCAGTCTAGTTAACATCAAATGTGTCTTGGGAGCTGGGCACAGGGCACTGATGGTGGACTTAGCAGAGGGTCCAGTCTAGTTAACATCAAATGTGTCTTGGGAGCTGGGCACAGGGCACTGTTTTTGGTGAAGTTTAGTAGACCCTGCATATCTCAAGGGCCAAGAGCCCTGGGTGGTTGCCCGGTATGTAGACTGAAGCTGTTTATGGCAAAAGCAGCAGCTCTCCTGAGGCAGTAGCTTGGGGTAGTGTTTTCAGAGTCATTCCTGGAAGCCCAGCACAGGTCCTGCTCCTCCACCTCTCCCAGTGATTTTATAAGAAGCGAATTCCCTTTGTCATAGCTTTTTCTCCTTAAAATAGAAAGAGTGGCTTCTGTTATCTACAGCTGAGCCCTGCCTGACACAGGCATCAAGAGTCTCAAGACAGAAGAAGTGATTAATAAATATGAAAGGGGTTTGGCCATATTTGTAATTCAAGAAATGCAAATTAAAATGATACATGTTTAATTTTTTAAGTTATTTTTTCAAAAAGATACATTTTGCCTGTAACATTGGGAGGTATTCAAAATATGATGTTTGGTTACGGTAAAGATTTGAGGGACCAGAGGCACTGTCATTCCCTGCTGCTAAAAGAAAATTAGTACAACCTCTCTGGATAACAAAGCTTGTAAAGTGTATATGACCTTTGACCTACTGATTCTACTTCTTATAGTTCATCCTAAATGAATAATTATGTGCACAAAGATTTCATTGCAAGACTGTTCAATGAAGTATTGTCTATAATTTTTTTTTAAAGGAAATTATCTCATGTTGAACAATTGAGGGCTGGTCCAATAAATACAGCACATACATAATAGAGAACATTATCCAAACTTTGAAAAATCTGTAGTACAAGAAAGCTAAAGAAAAGGGTAACTGTTGCCAAAATATTAAATGGAAAGACCAGTGACAAGCAGTGTGTGTAAGACGACTCCATTTTTGGTAAAATAAGCTGATGAAACAATATTTTCAAAATATTAGCAAAACAATAAGCATCTCACAGACATTATTTTGAGCAAAAGAAGGCAGATATAAAATACCACCTGTTAAAAGAAGTCAAAATCGTGTTCGCAGTTATGTGTTTGGGGTGAAGAGGATTCTGGGAAAATGGATCTTCACTGGGAAGGAGCATAGGAAAGCTTCAGGGTGCTGGAAACAGTTTGTTTCTTGAGTTCAAATATAGTCATACAGATAACCCACAAATGTAGAACTTTATTGAGCTACACGCTTAAGATGAGTATTCCTCAAGCCGCTTATTGTCTGTGTGTTAAAACTATGACAAAGCAAATCTTTCTGCCGTGTGTCCTGTTCCCAGCCCCCAAGCACTGCTACCCTCCTCCCGGAGCAGATGGTCAGTCACATGCTGGTTGTCTGGAGAGAGGTATGACAAAGAGCTGCTCTATGCAGCAGCAGCTTCCTTCAGTCCACATTCCTCCCTGAGCTGACCAAGGGCTGTACCAGCCGCCCTGCCCGTAGAGTCCACTGAGAAAATTCCTTAGCCATTGAATATGTCCATCTTCACACTGAGGTTTGCCTTGGTCTTTGTCCCTACCCATGTGGATGACCCCATCTGAAACCATGCTCGGGCAAGACAAAAGCGGAGAGAAGCAGGATGTGCCCCCAGGAGAGGAGAGGGATGGCGGTGCGGAGTGGGGAGCAGAGACACTGGAAGGATCTAGTTCAGGGAATTACTGAGCAGGGACAGCAGTCAAGTATCTCCCATTGCAAAGGCAGGCGCGCGGGCGGGAAGGAAGGAAGGAAGGAAGGAAGGAAGGGGAAAGTAGGTTAGAAGGGAGGGAGGAAGGAAGGGAGGAAGAGGAAGGTAGGTGATAAGGAAGGAAAGAGAAGGGGGGGGAGTAGGTTGACGGAAAGAAGGGAGGGAGGGAGGAATGGAGGAAGGGAGAGAGGAAGGAAGGAGCATAAAAGACTTCCAGTATATGCACTAAAATATAACAGCATTATGGATGATTTTTATTTTTTGCTTGACTGTCTTCTCTCTCTTTTTTATTTTTTACAACAAATGTGTCTTATTTCTGCAATTAGAAAAGAGGGTGTTAAAAAAGAAAGGAGTGTCTTGTTTGTGCTTCGGCACTTCAACAACGTGCCACAGTACCAAGCGCATGACACCCATCAGTTCCCGACAGGTCGTGTTCCATTTTGATCATACATCACTCTTGCCTAGGTCTTCGCTCACCTCAGGTCAGCCCACTCTGGCCTATGTTCATCTTGAGCAGCTTATCACCTCTGCAATTATGCAAGAAACATGATTTTGCTGGGAGTCTTTTTCTTGATAACAACTTACTGAAGAGGGAGGCAAGAGAAAAAAACAGCTCTGGCACACATGTGAGCAGAATGTTCTGGATTCTCTCCAGCATGACACGCATGTGGTAGATCCTGGACACAGAGCTGTTGGGGAGGGAGTGGTTACCTTGGGCCACCAGGACACCCCGTCCCATGCTCTTCCTCCCTTTCAACACTTGGTCCCAGGAGGGGCCCTATAGACTCTCTTACTGAATTTAAAAGCTCTTAGACATAAGAGCCCTCAGGAGGCTCCAAATCTAAGGAGAGATCCTCTGGTTGTCGATTTCTGCAAAAAAGTCAGCTGCTGCAACCGGCGTTCTCATGATGGAACAGGATGCCTCTCCCACCTACTCGGCCACTGCAACCCTATCCCAGCCCTATTTCCCACTTTCTGCTCTTACTTCCCTGTGCCTGACCAGGATGGCCCGTAGTTGTTGCCACAATTTAAGATCATGTCGATGTTGACTGGACGCCATTCTGTCCTGGGTTGGTGATGATGCGCTACTGAAAAGAAAGTCTGAGATGACTGGGATGTCCAAGGGGCTTCTCTGCAGGAAGTGGGCTTACCGAGTCCTGGGAAGTTGCACTTAACTGGGACAGGCAAGGAGAGAGTTTGCAAGAGCCTGTAGGCCGGAGTATGATGAAACCCATCAGGCTGGAGCACAGAATTTAGGTAGAGCTCCTTCTCCCCAGAGGCTGGAGAGCTCAAGATGCATTTCCTGATAGGATGGATGGGATGGTAGGAGCCACAAGGGCAGCTGATTAATTTGGATTTTATGTTGTAAGTGATAAGGAGTCAAATAAATACGCTGAGCAGCCCAGTGATAAGCTGAGAATGTGCTTCAGGGAGATGGGTCTGTGCACAACAGATAAGGGAGCTCCGGTGATGAGGGGGCTGGGTGGTAGGCTACTCCCCGGCCAAGAGAGGACTCTGGGAGGCAGCTGCAAACACAGACATTGCAAAGGAAGGGCCAGAAGACCCAAAGAAAAAGATATTCCAGCGCGAAAGAGGAAGAGATCTATACGGTGGTAACGTACCGACATTTAACTGAACTGATAGAATACTAGCTCTAGTTGGGCTGTGAAATATTAAGTCTGTACGTCATAATCCCTAGAGCAACCATTACAAACATGTACAGAGAGATACAGTGAAAAATTCCATAGAGAATTAAAATGGAGGGGGTCCCTGGGTGGCTCAGTCAGGTTGAGTGTACGACTCTTGTTTTCAGGTCAGGTCATGATCTCAGGATCCTGGGATTGGGCCCCCCGCTACCCTATGCATGCTGCAGGAAGTCTGCTTGGGATTCTTTCCCTCTGCATCCTCCATAAATAAATCAATCTTAAAAAAAAAATTAAAATGGAACATTAAAAAATATTCAGATAATCCAAAATAAGGCAGTACCGAGGAAATGAAGAATGAAAAACAGAGAAGTAAAAAAAGAAATAAAAAAACAACTTGAAAAATACCCTAAATCCAGCCATGTCAGGAACTATCCTAAATGGAAACAATCTAAACCAGGGTCTGCAAATCTTTTCTATAAAGTGCCAGATAGTAACTATTTTGGGATTTCTCAGTCATTTGCAACTACTCAATTCTGCTTTTGTCAGGGAAAAGTTGCCCAAAAAAGATGTAACCGAATAAGCATGTCTATGTTTCAATAAAACTTTAGTTACTGAAACAGGTCATTAACCAGATCTGACCCACAGGTGGTCTGCCCGACCCCATCTAAATATGCAGATTAAGAGATAAGAGATTTTGAGAATAGATGAGAAAACAAGACCAAACTACCTGCTGTCTACAAAACAAACATACACACTCGCACACACAGACTTACCTTAAATATAAAGATGGAGGTAGACTAAAAATAGTAAGATGGAAACTGATGCGCCCTGCAAACATCAACCAAGAAAAAAGACGGAGTGGCCAAGTTAGTACCCAACAGAGCTGACTTTAGAGCCAGAAAAATTATCAGGGATAAAGAGGGACATTACTGCTGAAAGACAGCTCTCTAAAGGCCCTTGCATGTCTGAACATCTTGTGAGCTGAGGCAGTGACTGTCTTGGATCTGGAGTATCTTTTCAAGGATGTTTGTTCAGTCAACAGCACTGGAAACAGAAACTGCTCCCCTCTTAAGACAGACAGTGGCTGGTCTGCTTTCAGTCCAGTATAATAATGGCAAAGATGAGGAAGATTTCCCGCCTGTAATCAGAGGTCTGGGTCCCCTAACCCCAGGGATCGTCTGCTGTGCTGCAGCTCCACTGCATGCACAGGTGCCATCCAGCCCCGTTTGCATCAGCCGTGGAGCAATGGTACTCAAGGAAGTGGTGCAGAGGCTGATAGCGTGGCGACTGCTCCGTGGGTAACAACATCCTGTGTCTTTTTCTTTTTTTCTTTTTTTTTTTAAGATTTTATTTATTTGACAGAAAGAGTTCACAAGCAGGGGAAGCAGCAGGCAGAGGGAGAGGGAGATGCAGGCTCTCCTCTGAGCAGGGAGCCAGACATGGGGCTCAGGACTCTGGGATCATGACAGGAGCAGAAGGCAGATGCTTAACCGACTGAGCCACCCAGGCGCCCACATCCTGTGTGTTCTGCCAGGATTCATGAAACCGTAGCAGGCTAACTCATTCAGCTTGCAAGTAGGGTAAGACCTCATACCCTCTGCTGTCCTTGCAAATGATAAAAAGGTTGCCAAGAGAGCAGAGCCATTCTAAAGGCTCAAGGGCCAGACAACAGAGCTTCAAGACACCTGCAGCAAACACTGATAAGGCGAAGCACAAATGGACAAAACCAAAATATAGGTGAAGAGTTCAACATTCCTAGCAGTTATCAACAGAACAACATAAACAGAAAATCAGCAAGGACGCAAAACTGAAAAACACCATCAACCAACTAATGTGATTCATACTTGCAGAACAGTTCATTTAATACATTCTTCCTGGGGAACATTCACCAAAATAGACCCTATCCAGGATTCTAAAACAAGCCTTGGTAAAGTTAAAAAAATAGAAAAAATACTGACCACAAGGGAAATTAGAAATTAGTAAGAGAAAGATAACTGGCAAATCTCCAAACAAAAATTAGTCAACAGAACTTCCGGTTTCCGCTCTCTTGAGAGCCCAGTCTGAGAGGGACCCCACATTTTTGTAGGCTTTAGCCCTGGAAGCCCCACCATGCTTTCAGGCAGAGAGAAGAGGAAAATTCACCATTTTGGAAAACATTTTGAAAACACCCAAAAAGGTCTCCCTAATTAAGGCCTGCCCTCTAAGGGAGTCTTATCTGATTTGAAGGAATGGCAATTAGCCAGTTCTAATCCCCTCAAACCTTTTTGTCTCAGGTAATAAGAGGGAAAGAAAAGGCTAAGAACTGCTTCTGAAGGTCACAGCCCAAGGACTTAACCCCCTAAACACAGATTTAATTATATGATTACAAGAATACCTCCCTCCCCCACACCTTAACCACCATATCAACAGGGCTCCGGAGTATATCCACAGGGATTACAATGGAGAGAGCAAGCTGTGAAACACAAGACTCTGTTGAAGAAATTCTTAGGTAAACCTAAAGACAACAGGGAAGCATTAAAAAATGACAAAACTAGAGGAAGTCTCTGGTACTTATGACTAGAGCAAACATTAAGCACAGGCAACTCCTGGCTGATGAACAGAAAACCTTTCCCTAAAAGCCTGATGACCCCAGATCCTTTTATCTGACACATTATGTCTGGCATTCAACAAAACAATTACCAGGCATGGTAAAAGACAAGAACAGTTACAGTTTGCAAAGACAGCGCAAGCATCAGAACCTGACTCAGACATGCCACAGAGTGTGGACTTAATCAGACAGGGAATTGTTTCATGCCGACAAGGAAAAAGTAGACATGTAAGAACAATGGTAACAGACACACAATATGGCCAATGATTCTTCACAAAGATGCAACGTCAATTCAGTGGAAGGAAGTCTTTCAAACGATCTGTCTTTCAGCAGTAATGTCCCTTTTTATCCCCGATAATTTTTCTGGCTCGTTTGAAAGACGTTTGAAAGACTTCCTTCCACTGACTTGCATCCAGAATACATAAAGAAGTCTCAAAATTCAATAGTAAGAAAACAACCTGTTTTGTTTTTTAAGATTTTACTTATTTATTTGAGGTGGGGAGCAGGAGAGGGAGAGAATCTCAAGTAGCCTCCCTGCTGAGCATGGAGCCAGAGGCAGGGCCCAATCCCATAACCCTGAGATCACTGCCCACGCCAAAATCAAGAGTTGGCTGCATAACCGACTGAGCCACCCAGGTGCCCCCAACCTGTTTTGTTGTTTTTTTTTTAAGTGGGAAAAAGGCTTGAATAGAAATGTTTAAGTGTATTGCAAATAAGCCCATAAAATAATGCTTAATGTCATTAGTCTTTATAAAACTGCACATTAAAACCCTTCTAAGATACTACCATCACTTATTACCACTAAATAAAACATGACAACACCAAGTGCTGATGAAGATACAGAGCAACTGGAACTCTTATGTCGCTGATGGGAAAACAAAATGGTTCTCTCCAGGAAACAGTTTGGCAGATTTGTATAAAGTTTAATTTATACTTCCCAAATGACACAGCAACACTCTCCTGGTTATTTAAACTGGTATTTATACACACCAAAAAACTGTACACAGATGTTTACAGCAGTGCTAGCTATAATTGTCAAATAGTGCAAACAACCCAAAGTTCCTTCAACAAGTAAATAAACAGTGGTACATCCACACAATGGAATGAGTGATGAAAAGGAATAGACTATTAATCCATGCAACAGCATATATGAATCCCACAGGCATTATCTTGAATGAAAGAAGCCAGACTCTGAAGGCTACCCATGATATGATTACATTTTTTATGTCATCCTGGAAAGGGCAAAAGCATAACAAAGAACAGATTCGTGATTCCCAGGAATTAATAGGTGGGGTAGGATAGGACTACAAAGGGAGTTTTCTGGGGTGATGGAACTGTTCTGGATCCCTATTATGGTGGTGATTACACTATTTATACATGTGTCAAATCTCATAGAACTGTAAATTCTTAAAAACTCATTGTTAAGAAAAAAAAAACCCGCAATGTTATTGCACATTCATTGTAAAATGAAAATAAAGACACCAAAAGCAACTGAATAGGCAAGGCACAGGCTGAGAGAATATATTCATGATACATAATGCTTAACGAAAGACTCATATCCAAAAAATATAAAGCCTGGGTGGCTCAGTCATTAAGTGTCTGCCTTCAGCTCAGGTCATGATCCTGGGGTCCTGGGATCGAGCCCCACATCCTGCCAAGCAGGAAGCCTGCTTCTCCCTCTCTCACCCACCCTGCTTGTGTTCCTTCTCTCGCTGTGTCTCTCTCTGTCAAATAAATAAAAATAAAGTCTTTCAAAATAAATAAATAAATAAATGAATAAAGCACTCCTAGAAATTCTAGGGAAAAGACAGACATGCCCATTAAAAAAAAAAAACAAAAAGAAAAGAAAAAAGATAACTCAAACAACCACTTCACCAAAAAAAGTTACCCAAAAGGCTAATAAGATACTACAAAGCCTCAACATCTTTATACATTAGGGAAATACAAATGAAAACCACAAGAAAATACTGCTACATGCTTACCAAGAATTTTAAAAGACTGTTAATGTCAACTGTTGGCAAGGATATTAAGTAACTAATTTTCGTAAACGGATTCAAATTTTTTGGAAAATTCTTAGGCAGTGTTGATTAAAACTAAACATACCCCTATCCTGTAATAGAAATGCCATTATATACCCGATAAAACTGAGCCCATTTTTCCACCAAAAGAATGTTCACAGCACCTTCATTCATAATAGACAAAAACTGAAAATAACCAAACTGCCCATCAATGGTAGAATTGGGATTAAATTAATTGTAGTGTATCCATACAAAAGAATACTACCCAGAAATAAACAAACTATGGATACATGCAATACCATGCATGAATCTTACAGACATTACGTTGGGTGAAAGAAACCAGACAGAAAAAAAACACAGTGTTTGGTTGCAATTATATTAAGTTCAAGAACAGGCAAATTAGCGGCGCCTGCGTGGCTCAGTGGGTTAAGTCTCTGCCTTCGGCTCAGGTCATGATCTCAGGGCCCTATCATCGAGCCCCGCATCCGCATCAGGGAGCCTGCTTCCCCTCTCTTTCTGCCGGCCTCTCTGCCTACTTGTGACCTGTCAAATAAATAAATAAATAAATAAAACCTTAAATAATTAAAAAAAAAAAAAAAAGGACAGGCAAATTAAAACATTAATGGATTTCGGAATAGTGGTTACCTCTGGGGTGACTGAAACGTCCTACATCTTGATCTGGGAACTGATTACTTGTGTTAACACACATGAAACCTCACCACCTGTCCTCTTAAGATCTGTGCAGGTTATTATGTGTAGGTTATACTTCAATTAGCAAAAAGGTAAAAAAGATGAAAGGATGAAGGAGAAAAGAAAGAAAATGAAGAGACTGAAAGGAAGAGATTAAGAAGGGAGGAAGGGGAAAGGGGGAGAAATGAACATGATCACGGGGCGGGGGGAGCGCCTCAAAAACGTTACCACGCATCTGCGATGCGCACCTTAAAGACGGGAACGCTCTTAGGTTTGCTGCTGTGCTCAGTGTTCACAGAGCGAGTTGGATGACCCGGACAGAGCTTTGAACCCACGTGTGTACGACGTCAACCCCCCTCCCCCACCTAATAGCTCAAAAGTCACCTCCTCCTAGAAAGGTGACCTCGAGAAATGTCACCCCCACCCCCGGCCCGAACTGATCTCTTCTTGTACGAACAACGTCTCTCTTACTACCACGGGCCTCAGTTGGGCGTGGACCCCGCTCCGCAGAGCCGCGTCCATTCCTCTTAGACTTCCCGCAGGGCTGAGCGCCCGAGACAGTACGTGTTCTCGGGCGGGACACGGAGCCATCCTGGAAGCTCGGTCGTGGTCTGCTCTTTAAACAGGCCCTTTGATTGCGCAAGCCGCAGGTTGCGGTCGGCGCTCCTTTCCGAACTGGAAACCAGTTGGGGGAGTGGTGACGACTTCTATTGAACTAGAGCCCGGTTGCGTCGGTGTTACCGGGACACGGCAGGTTCCGTGAGCGCCCGAGCCGCAGCCAAGCGCATCCCCGGCCCGCGTCCAGCGGAAGCAGGTGCGCGCCGACCCGCCCCGCTCACCTGCGCGCGCAACCCCGCCCCAGCGCGGCTCTGAGACGGCGGCGCCGGCCTGCACGCCTTTATACGGCGCTATTTTGGTCCCGCGCCCTGATTGGCGGGTTGTGGGGACGTCACGCCTGCGCGCCGCGGGGCGGAACCGAGATCGGGGGAGGGGCGCTTCCGCCGGGACTGGGGACCGTGCAGGGTGTGTGACCGAGCTGCGCGGTCCCGCGGCTCTGACAACCCCTAGGGGTGCTTCGAGACCTCCACGTCGGTTCTGCTGTCTGTCGGTTGAGTTACATGTTAGTGAAAGAGCCCGTGTGGCCGAAAGGGCAGCTGAGAACCGAACCAACTCGTGCTTCCGGGAGGGCGTTGCCAGATGGCATTGCACTTCTCACAGACCACAGGGTGGAAACAGCGCGAACCCTACCAGGTGCCAGCCCGAGCTGCTCCAGGGTCGTTTCCTGTCTAGAACGCCCGTCAGCCCCATCTGCGGGCTGTGTTTGCCATTCTTACCTCTCCCTTTGCTAAACCAGCCCTGTGAGGCCTCTGCGTTCGCCGACAGTTGCTGGGCCTCACGACCTCTCCTTAGTGCTGTCGTCTGCCCGTCTCGAGCCAGAGGAGCAAAGCACTTCTTAGAAATCTCAGAAGGATCTCATTTCCGCCGTATTCGCGGCCCATAGCGTGATCAGAGCCACATCTGGCCTTCCCTGCTTCCTGGCTGGCCATCAGTCAGGCAGCATGACTCTTCTGAGTCCCAGGGGCGCTCAGTTTCTTTTTGGTGACCCGTGTTGAGCTTCTTTGGTGAAAGCTACTGAATAAATGCCAAGTGTGGTTCACGAAGATCCCTGCAATACTACCTAAGCAAAAAAGACTATTCGAAGCCATTACTCCCTGTTGGATGGTAACTAAGCTTGATAGGGGTTCTGTTAATGGGAGCTGATCCTCTTAGAATCACATATTGTCGTCTGTGGTCTCAAAGCCCATAAAGGCCTCTGTGATTTCCTTAGCTCACAGCCTTGATTATCATTTGCAGTTGGGTGTAGAAGGAACATAACTTAGTGACAACTGAACACGAACACCATTACTAAAAATTGTCATTCACTAATTTCAACGTGCTAGGCATTGCAAATGCTTAAGAGATGTTTCCTTTGATCCTCATAAAATACTCACCCATGACTTAGAACCCATTTTACAGAAAAGGAAACTAAGGCCCAGAGTGCTAAAATAACTTGATCGAAGTCACACGTTGGTATGATGGCACTCCCAGGGTTTTTACACAAGGCTGTCTGACTCCAGTGTTTGTGCCCTTAATTACAATGTTTTATAGTTCTTTCCATCTTGTCTTATCTAACTGGAAATTTAGCCTTAGGCTGGCACAAAATTGAATTGAGATCAGTTAGTAAGAGTTATAATCCTCAGTGAGATGTCTGTCCTGCTGCTGGCTTCAGAAAAGGATTAATACTCAGCAAAAATAATGGTGCCAGGGGGCTTAAAAATCTCTGCTTCTTCAGATCATATTAAACCTGCAGTACGAAGTTTTTGGAAAGATTCTAGATTCTACTATGCTCATCAATATGGAGATTGGACTGTTCACAAAGTTGCTCACTTAGATCCACTTGGGTGGTTAGGAACAAAGAAGCAAACTGGTTGAAAGAATGACTTTCAAACATTTTTCTACACTTTACCCTAAAAAGCTACCAGAACTACCTAATGGAAGTTCCAAGTGCAGCAGACACTTGCAGTGGGGACTGCCTGGGAGCTGGGCAGGACTGGAGGTGTCCCCACCCTACCACTCTTCTTCTATGCTTGATGCTATGTGAGTTTCCAAATTTCCTGAACTGAATTTTCCTTTTTTTTTTTTTTTTTTTAAGATTTTACTTATTTATTTGACAAAGAAAGAGCATAAATAGCAGGAGTGGCAGTCAGAGGGAGAGGGAGAAGCAGGCTCTCTGCTGAGCAGGGATCCCAGTGTGAGGTTTGATCCCAGGACCCTGAGATCATGACCTGAGCCAAAGGCAGATCCTTAACAACGGAGGCACCTAGGTGAGCATTTTCCTTATCTCTAAACTATGCTGCTGCAAGGATTAAGTGAGATATGTTAAGTTCCTGGATTCCTCTGTGGTATTTATAAACTTTTCTTTTAAAAAAAGATTTATTTATTTGAGAGCGAGAGTGAGAGAGAGAGCACACGGGCGCAAGCATGAGCAGGAGGATCAGAGGGAGAGGGGGAATCTCAAGCAGACTGTGCTAAGCTAAAGTCTGACCTGGGGCTCAATCTCACAACCCTGAGATCTTTTTTTTTTTGGTGTATATCGATAATCAAAAATATTAGTTCTTCCTTGCTTCTTCCCCTGAATGTTTAAGAAGGAAAGCACAGAGCTGTGGTGACTATGACTTTATCGTTCCTTTTGGAGAGCTACATTTACCATACTGAATTTTACAGTCTGGTATTCATTTACATTGAGACCAGTTTTGCTACCCATAACTTTAAACATTCTTATTGAAACTTCATAACATCATTTCCAAATATCAGCTTTAGGGGCTCCTGGGTGACTCATTGAGTTAAGGGTCAGACTCTGGATTCCGGTTCAGGTCATGATCTTGAGGTTGTGAGATTGAGCCCCACATCAGGCTCCCCACTCAGCAGGGAATCTGTTTGGGATTCTTTCTTTCTTTCTCCCTCTTGCCCTGCCCCAACCTGCACACTCTTTCTCTCGAAAACAAAAAGCAAATGCCAGCTTCAGCTTTACATTTGCCATTCATTTAACAGTTACTGAAAATCTATTACGTAGAAGACATCAGTTATTCTTCATAGAGCTTTCTGAAACATTTTAGCAAAATAGCGTGGTTCACAAATAGGCATTATGCATACTTTTATGGTAATAATGACCTGTTCCTTCTAACTAGTTCCAAGCTCCAACTCTGACTATAATTCTTAGAGAAAATGATTTGGTTTACCAAGACCAAAAGGAAAAGGAAAACAAACACAAAGAACAGAAGTAGGCATTAACAAAAATGAAAGGCTTTTTAAAAAAATACGTAATTTAGAGAATGTTGTGCTTTTTTAAAGTCATTTGTTTTGTTCATTGATCTTGCATAATAATTGTTTCCATCACTGCCAGTCAAAGGGAGAATTTTACATCCTCTTCTCAAGTATAAGGTTATAAAATGTACTGAGTGTGTGTGCATGTGTGTGCTGCACAGTGAGGCACAGTAGGTATTACTTCAAAAATGCACTTTGCAAACCATTACACAGCCTTTATGTTTTAAGTGAACTGAGTTTCCAGGAACTTGTAAAGCATTAAGTTTAACTAAATGATTTGAGTTTAAGTGGAGCTATTTTTATCTAACTCAAAGGTGTGTGACTTGAGCAGCATGTACGTGACATCAAGCTGTTTGGATTATTTGATTCGGTCAAATGAGCGACCAATTCAGTGGAAAAGAGATTGGACAAAGCCACTTTGTTAGACTACATTAACCTATACTTTAAGACATAGCAGTCTTTAATAGAACTTGTATTTTAGGGATGAGAAATTGACATACAATCAAATGTAATATGATATGAGAAATTAACGTGTAATACACAAAATCATTTATGGCAAAAAACTGGTGTTATTAACACCAGTATTACAAAAATAGTAATATGAACTGAGTGTGTAATGTAATAGATCCTTGATGCTAACGTACTTCAATATAATGGTTTTGATTCATTTTTTTAACTCCTTTCTTTGCCAGCAAGAGTGAGTCAAGGTGTGATTCACTCAGATTACTTTTTGTTCCAGGAAAGGGCTGCATTTGAAAACCTATCTATCCCCTAAGTCTTTACTTTACAGTTGCTCCAATACAACATCTTCTGTTGACAAAACCAAGGAACTAAAGAGTAGCAGGTAGTGAAAGTGCTCTTTACTATCCTTAAGTGAGTGAACACCCTGGAACGTGAGCCCATGAGAATCTACATTTCAAGTGGCACCTCTGAAGCATGCAGGCATTCATTCATTCACTCATTTATGCATTCAACAAATAATTCTTGATCTCTGTACATATCCAAGCATACAAATAAATCTGAATAGGTCATAGCACCAATTACAACTGGCTTGCAATCTAGAGGGGATGAGAGATGAACAAACAATAATGCAGCTGAGAACGAATTACCGCAATTTTAAGTGTGTGTGCAAGGGCGAAGAGACGGAGACTGTGGGCCACACCAAGCACAAGGGCTCAGGATGCAGCGGTGTTAAGAGATGAAGGAAGTCAGAACACAACATCCTGAGAGCCACACGAAAGCATCTGACCACCATTTTGCGGGTAGTACAGCGCCTAAAGGAAGTTCAGAAGATATCAGAAAAGCTGGCTCCGAGAGTCTGCTGACTGGCTTTCCATGCTGTTCTAAAGAAAGAAAAATGTTGGACGCAGATCTGGTGTATGGTTCTCTTCCCCCTAACATTTGCTGTGGTAAGGTGTTTTACTGTCTCTGCTTTACCCAGGGTTACGACTTCCAGTTGGGGGTTTCAGAGAAATTGTTTTGCCAGACATCAGTCATTGTTCTAAAGTGGTTCCAGTAGCCTGGGGCATAATGACACATTTAATACATGCAGTATTATAATATATTTAGAGTTGGCCTTTTGTTTAAAAACTACAAGTTTGAGACTTTCTTACTAATAGTGCTCACTCTACTGTAAAATACATGGTGATGCTTTCTGCTGGGCACATACTTGGGAGTTTAAAATGGCTCATTCAAGGCCTTAGCCAGCAAGGCTGCACTACAAAATGCCACAGCCACTAAAGAGACACATTCTAATGTAAGCACTATTGGTAAGATGAAGGCCAGGTGTTCCTGTCAAAAGAATTAATAGAGCACAAGAAATGCACACCATGGAATGAATGTCTGAGATCAGTTCAGAGGCACATGAAGGCTAGGAAGGTGCTGGTTACTGATTCTACAAGAATGGCTGTGTCCAGAGACACATGAATGAAGTCCAACAGAATGAAATATAGAAATGTTCCTGGCCTTTTCTGTGCCTTGCATTGGGGAATCTTGATTATTCTGTTGACGGTGCAACTAAGGAATTACACCACATTGAATGGATCTGGGCAGGATGCTTCACGACAAAAGCATTTGATAGCAGAATCCTAAAAATGCCTAGAATGCAGGATGAACCCTTCTCTGGCTAAAGTCAGCCATCATTAGATATACTCACATAGTCCTTGGTCACAAGCCCTTTCTCCAAAGCTCACTTCAGATGACAAAGATCAATGGCTGGGACACTGTAGTGATTCCCATGGGACTCTTAGCTAAAGGAAGATAGATAGATAGATAAGTGATAGAGAGATGATAGATAGGACAGCTTCATCAGGTACAGGAAAGGCCTTTTAAGGAGCTGGTTCATACCACTAGAATTAGTTTGTCAAAACTGGCAGGCTTTGAAAAAATCTGATGTCTGGCTATTGTCTGGAGTTTTCCCAGGCATTCTCCAAGAACTGGAAGTTTCTAAGGGGGGAGCCAGTGACATTCATTCTAGACCTGGCCACATGACAACTCACTTGCCAGTAGAAAGGCACCTTTCAGAGTAATTACTCAAAGTAATTTCAAGGTAGTTGTTCAGGACTGAAGCTTCTGGTAGGAAGTTAGACAATCTAATTTGAAAATACTTTCACCACACAACACCTAAAAATACTGGATAAAACAAACTTATGTTTAAATGCACAGCTAAACTAGCAAGACATGATCATCTCAGTTAACAGAGGGCTTGGGGATTTTAGGAAGTCCTACTTCATCCCTATAGTTAAAGTTTGTCACAGAGTTTGTAAAAACTGAAAGACATAAAATCAGAATTTCTGAAGTCACCTTCTTAAGCTGATTCCTGTTGCTGATGTTGCTTATCCTCAAATGTAAAGTATATACAATCCATCATATTCCCATTCTAAGAACAAAGCAAAGCCTTCCTTCCTTAATAATTCAGTGTCAAAACCCTTGGGATCAGTAGCCCATACAAAGGTGTGCTGAGCAGGGCAGTGGCCTGACAGAGTCAGCAGATTGGCTTCATACAAAGACATTGAGCAAATAAGTAAATACATTGAGAATAATGGGAGTCAGGTTTCTCACTGTTGAAAAAAGGAGTTACAGATGTGGAAAAGAGAGAAGCTAGAATGAACCATATAGTGTTGCACTGGAACCAGAAGTGTTAATATGTACTGGTGGTTTTCAATATAGTCTGTGTGTGTGTGTGTTTATGTGTGATTATACACATATTGCCTACTTCTGACAATGCAGAGAGCCTAAAACAGTGAAAGCACAATTGCAATGAGCATCCCTTGTGCCAAAATCTTGGTTTCTAAAGCCCATTCACCACTAAAAGCAACCAGGATTCCCTGATTTCAGGGTTGAGTCAGAGAAAATATAAGATGAACCTGGAACATTTTGTTGGCCTAGAAAGTAAAAAACACTCAGAGTAGGATGGTTATAAGTTAAAAAAATTTTTTAAATTAATTATTTAAAAAAATAGGGCCCCACTAGCTGAATCTGGGACAATTCAAGTATTGAAGTACATAATGGTAGTAAAAGAATTATAAACCCATTGAATAAAATAGAAAACCATGATTCTATACCAAGATAGATAGATAGACATAGAGGAGAGACAGCTCAAAATTATAGTAGCATAACAACAAATAAATGTAGATGGAATTACAGAATTCTGGTAAAATTTTGGTAACCAGCATAGTAATAATTTAAGCAGGAAATTTCAATGGTAGCTAATCCAAGCGAATGAAAGTTTGACGAAGAATGAGATATTTGTATAGTTTCAAGTTCTTATTAAAAACAGAGAAAATAAATAAGTTAATGGTAGAAATACCTGACAGGTACCAGAATCAAATCATCAAAGTTAACCTCATTTGGTGGGCTATAGTGCACACATGCTAGGTCCAAGAACCACACCACATATAGAGAGTCCCCCAAATAGCACAGAAATGGCATCAAGAGACTATAAAGGTAATGAATGGGGTAGACCTCAAATTCTTTGCCAAGAAGCACAAGAAGGGCCTGAGGAAAATGTACACCAACAATGCCAAAGCCATGAGTGTGCCTGCCAAGGCTATCAAGATCCTTGTAAAGCCCAAGATCCCAAAAGGCATCGGCCCCTAGTTCAGTTAACTTGCCTACACTGTCCACACCAAGCTCAGGAAGCATGATGGTGTCCACAGCACCAAGGGTCTCAGACTTTGCTGGAGAGAGGCCAAGGCTAAGACAAAGACTCAAACCAGGCTTGCAGCTCCAGCTCTGGCTCTAGCTCAGGCTCCCTAAAGGTGCCTATCCCCACAAAGGCCCTGCAGTAGAGGCTTCCCTGTGCCAGTGTGAAGAAGGACTGGTATCTTCCTGGGCCGCTGTCCTCCTATGCTATTTGTACAGATAACCCGAGGCAGGAGCTGTCAAAAGATAATTAATATAATTGATAACAGGGCAAATAAAATCATGTGTCCACCTGATAGGATGCAGTGAGAACATGAATCACTTTTGTAGAATTCCTATCAAAAAAGCCCAACCTGAATCTGAGAAAACATTAGACACACCCAAATTGAGGAACATTTTACAAATTAATTAACCTGTTATCTTCAAATGCCAGTGTTTGGGGGTATAAGGAAAGACGGAGCAACCATTCCAGATTGAAGGAGATTAAAGAAACCAGGCCGCTAAAAGAAGCGTCTACTCCCGGCGTGGACCGTTTGGCTATAAAGAACGTCATTCAGTCGGTGGAGTCTGGATGGTGCTGGTGGCGGTTGTCACGTTCCAGGGCTGACTCTGGGTCTGGACCACTAGGTTGGGGTTATATACAGCCCTGTTCTGTTTTGTAGGCGGTATGTACTACAGTTTTTAGGAGTGGGGGGAAGTCAGGCCTGCAACGTACTCTCCACGTGTTCAAGAACTAAAAAGTTATTTGATTCTTGCAACATTTTTGTATTTTTGAAATTATTCAGTTGAATTTGAAATTATTCAGTTTTTGAAATTATTCTCTCACTGCCGGGTGTGTCCTCTCCCCTCCCCTTCCCTCCCTCTGGCAAACTCAGGGTTCACTGGGCCCTGAGCAAACAGCCCGCCTTAGTCCACTGGGGCTGCTGTAACAAGAAATACCCCAGACTGGGTGTCTTACAAACAGCAAAAACTTCCTCCTCACAGCTCTGGAGGCCGGAGGTCCAAGGTCAGGGCGCCAGCGCCAGCCTGTTCCAGCGAGCGGCCACTTCCGGCTTCACAGGCGGCGCCTTCCGGCCGCATCCGGAAGTAATAGCAGGGGTGACCGAGCTCTCCGGGACCTCTTTTATAAGGGCCCTAGTGCCCCTAGTTCCCTGTCCCCTCAACCCCCAGACACCCCCCCCACACCCTCCATCCCGTCAGGCTCTGCCCTCTTGGCCTAATTAATCACCGCTCACAAGCCCCACTTAGGGATTTTCACCAATGAATTGGGGGGCACATTCAGAGCACACCACCACCCAATGTCACCTCCTCCGTGAGGTTTTCTCACCTCTCGGAGGTAAGACTCCGCCAGTCCCACATGTGTGCAGGGCACTGAGCACTCCGTTCTCTCTTCTGTCAATCATCTTCAGCAGCCTGGAAACTGCCAGAGGCAGGGACTCCATTTTGCGAAGCCCTGGGGACCCATACCGTTACACTGAGTCGGCGCTTGATTGTCTCAGAAAGCCTCCGCTAGTAACAATAATAAAAAAATACCAACAAGCATCTGTTTACTGACTGTGGACGCTCCTCCAGGTCATTTCCTAAACGAACCAATCAAAGCAGCTGCTAAAAATGCATAGATGACCCAAGGTGTGTGGGGGGCGTCTGGGAAATGGCCCTGTAGGCTCTTTCGGTCTAAAACCGGGAACTCTCTTGGCCTGTTGGCGCAATCCTTGCAAGACCCTATGAAGAGCTGGAGTCTGCAAGAGGCACCAATGGTCATGCAAGAGCTTCGTGGGTTCACATGCAAATCCATCTGAAGAAAACACAAAGCCTGGCCAAATGGCCTTAAGATTGTTTGCCCTGCCCAGTTAAAGAGCAGGGGAGGAGAGGAAAAATGAGGATTAAAAACTGCCAGAGACTTTGGAAAATAAATCATGGCTGTTTAGACTCTGCCCATTTCCATCAACACTCCCAGAGGCTCTCCCAGAGGTCTGGCCGGGCTGGGGCGTGGCATGGCCGCTACCTTCCTTTATCTCTTGGATTAACTCTCAAGGGGAAATATTTGGGAAAGGTGAACTCCACCCACCGCCCAAAAGAGCCTTAGTGGCTGCCTCCAGCATGCTCTTGGCGTGTCCTGGAGGGCCAGGGCAGGTGGTGGAGGGGACGGTGAAGAGACCCAGTGTCAGGAAACCTGAAGCTAGTCTCTCCCGATCCTGAATCAGGTTAGAGCGTTTCTGCTATACCGTGGCTAAAACAGCACTGCCCTTGGTGTCATTGCAATGTCATGACAAGCTTTTGAGTATTTTTTTCTTCCATCAGTCAATTAGTCTTGAGTACCCTGAGTCCTTTCTCCTGTTCCTGCCCAGGAGCGGGGATAATCATGGTCCTTCCCATGCCCTGGGCATGAGGCCTTTCTCCCACCAGTCAAGCCGTCCATTCCTCCCACCCATTCTAGAATCACTAACCAACCCACACCCGGGGACACAAATGGAGAGGAGTGCCTGCCTCAGCCAGGAGCCATCTGTTTTGGGATATATTGGCCCAAGGCTCAGGGAGAGGTAAATAGGAGACATGCCACCCCTTAATTTCAGCTGTTGTTGCTCTTGTGCTGCTGCTAATAGTAATGATAATATCAACAAGTATTCTATTCGTGGACCATTTATGGTGTGCCCAAACCTGAACTAATGTATCATCTCATTCAATTTTCACACCAAACCTAAGCCACTGGTACTATTATCCCCACTTCTCAGACCTGCCTAGCCTTCCAGCTACTGATTGGCAGAGTCCACTTTCCCGGCTCCTAACTGCTCTAACCCTTCGACTTCCCCCAGGGTACCTGGCCAGCTGAGCGTGGTCCTGGTACAGGGGGTGGTTGCCATTCACCATGGAATCCATTGGGTCACCCACTGCCTTACAAGGTGGATCTGGGGTATTCTTCTCTCCTCCCCAGCCAATCCCACCACCAAGACCTGTCTCCAACCCCCATACCCCAGCAAACCTTCCTCAGACTCTCCCAGGGTTGATCTCCATTGACCACCCTACCCCCGTGTTCTCTAGAACCCCAGTGGTTGAAGTGTGATCCATGAGCTAGCAGCCTGCACCCCAATCAAGAGGAATGCAGAATCTCCAATCTTAACTCAGATCCACATTGAAATAAGGCTGGAGGGTGACTCCCAGGCTTTCTGCACTCCAGGTTTTCCATACTTACCAATGTTGCTGGGTGGTTCTGGGGCTCTTTTGTTGGTGGGTTGGTGGGTTGGTGGCACCATCATTTTGGAGATATTAGAAGTGAAATGTTGGTTTGCTCCAATCACTGCAGACTGTCTGAACCGCATCCTGGAAATAGAACCAGTACCTGGGGTCCTTGCCCCCAGAGCGATCACTTCTTAAGGGCAGCCTGACACCAGTATTATCCCAAGAACTCCAGTGGCCTCTCACACTCCACCACCCCTTGACCTTTGCTGGGGTCCTAGAAGCACAGAAACAGAACTGACGGAGGGGCTCACGGGGCCCTGTCAAGAGCTTCACGGAGGAATCGATGCTTTGATTTTTTTTTTTAACGCTAAAAGAACATTCTCCCCTCGGGCTCTGACCCCACATCTCAGGTGTCCCAAGTGCCCCAATCCTGGGCACATTCTCGGTGGCCTAGCAGCACAGAGTCAAAGAAGGAGCCACCTCCTGCGGGCTCTGGAATTTCAGAGGCCTGTTTATAAAAGAGTTTACAAGAATCCTGTGGTCTCCGCCTGGCTAGGGCCACAGCCCCTGACTCATTGTTCTTCTCCAGAGCTGTCACTACCTCTTAAACAGCTCTTGCTTTTTTTAAAATCACCTATTTAACATGTCCCAGCCCTTAGAGAAAAGCTATATATTTACTTTCTTGCTTCCTGTGGGAAGGGTGGGGCCCACCACTGACTGTTCTCGAGGCAGTATGATTCACTCTGGGAGTGAGGGCCTTCCAGCGGGGAGGGAAGTGATTTGTGTGGTCTTTGGAATGCAGGTAGGGCTGTACCATCTGAAGTGTTTGCTGATGGAGAGATGTGGAAGGTAAACCTCTTATATAAAAGCACTGGAGTGTGTGTGTGTGTATGTGTGTGTGTGTGTTTGACTTCCCCAAACTCCTGGAGAAGAGGGCAGCTTGTGTTCTGACAGCCTTTGGCAGGGCCAGAACACCAAAATGTTCTCTCTGTCATGAGAATCAATGCCTCTCCTTGGGTACAGCCCCAGGCTTGCCCTTGTGGGAAATGAACCTCCTCTTGGAAGATACATTTGGAGTTAGAGGCTTGCTGGGCTTCCCACGAAGGCCAGTCCTAGGTTTTCAGGATGCAGGTCTGGAGGGGGAAGCCTCCAGGCAAGCCCAGAGAGTCTGGGCTCAGCTGCAGGGTAGAGAGGCCTAGGCCTAGGGCAAGGACAGGGAGCTCTGGGGCTGAGCCACACCTGCGTTCACTCACGTTGGCAAGACCCTCGAGCTTTGATGTCAGCGGGCCATCAGCCCCAGACCAGCCCAGAACAAGGCCAAGGAGAGTACAGTGTGGGAGGCAGCAGTTGGCTGGGAAATCTACACGTGGTGTGGTGACAATTTGACTGCTAGGGCTTGTTTTTCCCCTTTTCCCTCAGAGGTGGTGCCATAGAAGGGTCTGGAAAGTGGAGTCTGGAGCTAGCTTTTCTGGTTCCATACTGAGTTCTGCCTCATGCTGGATGCAGAGTCCTCAGGCAAGTTACTTAACTTCTCTGTGCCTCAGTTCCTTCTTCTAGAAAAAAGGACAATAACAGCATCAACCTCACGGGATCATTGTGAAGATGAAGGGATTAATTCACATAAAGAACTTCGAGCAGTGGCCAGCATACTATAAGCACTCAATGAAGATGAATATTAACCATTATTCTTTGGGAACACAAATCAGTGTCCCTCCCCGCCTCCCCACCAAAATAATCAATGTCCTGGACGGTGGCAGGGATGGAGTAGGGGAAACACCTTAATCTTCTCAACCCAAGGGACAAAGTTCATCCAAAGATTTTTCTACACGATCAAAAAGAAAAGAATGACCAGGACATGTCACTTCCTATCAGTGGGGAAACATTTTCAGATGACACTGTGGTGTGGTAGCAAACCCTTCACTCTGCTCTAAATAAATTATCATAGGAAAAAGCATTAACTCTGTAGACTGGTTCTCCAGCCGACATGCTTTCCATTTTTCAAAGTAACCTGATAGTCTCCTAAGATTAAAAGAATAGTACATTCTGAAACTATGCTATGTTTCTGATTGCTACCTCTACCGTAATCTCTAAATTAAATGTATTTACATTTTTATCTTTTTTTATAATACCTGTAAAGCAATCCTCACTTCATTTTCAGAGCCTGCCTTCAATCTCTTTAAAATCCACGTAATTGGAAAATACCACACTATATTAATCTTTGTGCATTCATTCATTCTTCTAGTCAAAAAGCATTTATTAAGCATCTACTACATGCCAGGTTCTATGTTAGACACTCTAAAGGTTATAGGATGCAAGAACTCTAGGGTCCTCATCTTGGGAAGACTGTCACCAGTACAAAGCTGGGTAGAATCAATAAAAGAAGACATATGGAAGATGCCATAACATGTTCACATCGGGATTAGCTAATAGTTTGAAATTACCAGTCCAATCACATTTCCAAACGTAAAGATCTTCTTTATGGAGAAGCTCCCAGGCACATTCACTCCTCAGCGGAGGGAGTTTAGAGACTTGGAGAGAATGGCAGTCGCAAAACCACAGCCAGACAAACCAAACCAGGGCCATCGGCTAAGAAAAGGAATGAACCATGGCCCCCTTAAGCAAAAGTTTTCTCAGGTGGCAATGGAAAGCAAATCAAAGAATTCAAAAATAGATTAGCATTCCCGTTCCTAAACACTGTTTACTATCGTAAGACAAATTAGTGCAAACGCCACGTGTACTTCATGTAACAAGAAAATGTACTGCTTTTACAAAACAAAAAAGAGCTCTCAGGTTCTTCAGAGAAGAGGAATTGTTATCACATAATACCTGCTGCCTAGCAACAAAACAGCAACTCCTCACACCTTTCTTCCAGCCACGGACACACACAGCCTCACCCTCTCTGGCTCATTCCTCCTGACTAACAAGTACAGGGCTCTTTCTGATAGGATCTGGGGTTGGGAGAACTGGGTTTTAAGGCTCTGGTTTAAAAGCAGCAATCGGTATGGAAGTTTTGAAAATCACTAAGAATTTAATCACAGAATCAGAGCCTTTGCAAAAGCCACAACACAATAAAACAAGAGGGCCGTTCGACTGGGTTCCTTTTGTTTTCTTTTCTGTTTTTTGGTTTCTATACTGACAGTTTCTCAGAAGTGTCGTTCTTTTGCCCCTTAGCCAGGGGCTCCGGGGTGGTCCTCCTCCTCTGGCTTTCATGCTTGGTATGAAAATGGAGGCATGCAACACAGCACTTCTCTTCAGTCCCTAAATCCATTGGCGAAAACCCACGTCCATTGCAATGCCAGCTTCATTTCCTCGCCAAATGCTAAGACAAATGAGCAACTCTCCTCTTTTCAAATGTCCTGTATAACAGAACCATTGGACACAATGTTTGGGAGCGAGTTGCTAACCAACATTCTATAGAACAGAGTGTATTCAGTGATATGACTCACAGATAAATTACTTCACCCTCACGGACCTCAAACTGGGTGTGCCATTTGCTGTAGATTGACTCAGGGCTTAACCCTTCCAGGTATGGAGAAATCCCGCTTGTCTTCTTTCCCTCAATGTGTCAAACGCCTCTGAGTGGTGGCAGACCCTGTTGGGTAGGGACAATGAGCTCCCAAGAGTTCCCTCATTTCAAGAGCATCAGGATTTGTTTCTCAATAGATCTGGCCACTATCAGCAGGGGCACTAATTATGGGAAAATGCAAATTCCAGCAGTTGGGCAATTAGATGCAAAAAGAGGAGTAAGTCATCTCTAGCTACAGAGGCAGTTTTACATTCAAGAAAAGTTCAAGGGGCGCCTAGGTGGCTCGGATGTTAAGCATCTGCGTTCTGCTCCGGTCATGATCCCAGGGTCCTTAGATCGAGCCCCAGGACTAACTCCCTGCTCAGCAAGAAGCCTGTTCTCCCTCTGTCCCTCCCTCTGCTTGTGTTCCCTCTCTCATTGTCTCCCTCTTTGCCAAATAAATAAATAAAATCTTTATTTAAAAAAATAAAAGAAAAGTTCAATATTCTTCACCTTGTCATCCCAACCTACTTCTGACCCTTTCTGAAAGACTTCTAACATGTATCTTTTTTCTCATCAACGTCCAAGGTCTTAAACTTCTAATGCCCGCTCAAGAACTGAATAGGAGGGAAACATCTGAATTCTGTACTCTGTTTCTGCTCTCCCTAATTGTTTGTAAATGTTCTCTAGTGTAAATAAACAATGACACTGCTGTGGCATCAGTATGAATGAATGCAGCCTCAGTCATTAAGAACATATTCCCCCAGTGTGTTTGTGATTTAATGACTTGTCATTTTCTTCCAGTCTTATTTCCTGGGCAAGGTCAGTGATACTAGGAGTTCAATGGCTTGTGATAACAACAAAGACAATATAGTCAATCAAGCCTCTGAAATGTTGGTATAGTCTTAATACTGTTAATGGAGGGCTGATGATTTCTGCAAGAATTAAGGGTCCTAAGCTGACACAAGAGACACAAGAAGTACTTTTTACTCTTTTAAGATAGTAGTCTTTAGAGCAGTTTTAGGCTCACAGAACAAGGCAAATGTACGGAGATTTCCCATATACCCTTTGCCCAGACACATGCAAAGCCTCCCCAACTACCAGCACCTCCCCACCAGACATTTGTCCCATAGGACATTTGCTACGCCGGATGAACCTACACGGACACATCATCATCATCCAAAGTCCATAGTTTATATTAGTGTTCACTCTTGGTAGTGTACATTTTATGGGTTTGGACAAATGTATAATGTTATGTATCTACCATTACAGAATCATACAGACAAGGTTCAGGGCCCCCCAAATCCTCTGTGCTCTACTCATTCATCCCCCTTCCCTCCAACTCCAGGGAATCACTAATCCTTTGTACTACTTTGTAGTTTTGCCTTTTCCAAAATGCCATAGAGTTGGAATCGCGCAGTACCTAGCTCTTTCAGATGATCTGCTGTCCCTTAAGGATATGCTTTAACACCTCTTCCACACACTTTCATGGTTTGATGGCCCATTTCTCATTAGTGCTGAATAATATTCCGTTGTCTTGTATCACACTTTATCTATGTACCTACTGATGGACATCTTGGTGGCTTCCAAATTTTGGCAATTCTGAATAAAGCCACTATCGATGTTCATGTATCAGGCTTTGTGTAGACAAGTTTTCAGCTCATCTGGGTAAATAGGAGTAGGATTTCTGAACCATATGGTAAAAGTATGTTTAGTTTTGTAAGAGATCGCCAAACTGTCTTCCAAAGTGGGTATACCATATTCATGCCCACCAGCAATGACCGATCCTTCCTGTTGCTTCACATCTTCACCAGACTTTGGTGGTGTCAGTGTTTTGGATTTTGGCCATTCTGATAGGTATGTAGTGGTTCTCATTGTTTTTTTCATCTGCATTTTCCTGATAACATATGATGTGGAGTATCTTTTTGCATGTTTATATCTTCTTTGGTGAGCTGCCTATAAAGGTTTTTGTCAATTTTTGAATCAGGTTGTTTGTTTTCTTCTTCTTCTTTTTTAAAATATTTTATTTATTTATTTGGCAGAGAGATAAAGAGAGAGAGCACAAGTAGGCAGAGTGGCAGGCAGAGGGAGATGGAGAGGCAAGCTCCATGCTAAGCAGGAAGCCTGATGCAGGGTTTGATTCCAGGATCCTGGGATCCCAAACAGAGCTGAAGGCAGCTGCTTAACTAACTGAGCCACCCAGGCGGCACTATTTTTTTTTCTTATTGATGAGGGAAAGTGGTTGTAAGAGGCAATTCACTCTCTTCATCAGCTAAACACCCAGATGTGTCAGCTGTGCCTGACTTTATGGCTCAGTGAAGCTCCACCTTCCAGAATGATCCTCAGGCCAGCACAGAGGGGCTCAGACAGTACGGACACAGTCTTGGAGAACCATTGATTCTGTACCCTTCCTGCTGGATAATCTCAGGCAAGTTACTTCACCTGTCTTAGGCTCAGGTTTCTCTTCCATACAAATTAAGATCATAATAGTCCTCATGGCTAGGGGTTTGTACAGATTAAAAACGATAACACTGATGGCGTTCTAGCCTAGTGCCTGACACATCAGGTAAGTGCTCAGGAAACAGTGCTTGTTCTAATCAGAAGGGACCATGGTAAGCCATTATCAAGTAGAACTGGCTTTTGAGAATAGGAGTGTTGACCAATTTGGTTTGCGTGCTAGCTGCTAGGGCTGCCATAACAAAATAACACAAATGAGGTGGTTTAAGTAACAGAAATGTATTTTCTCATTATTCTGGAGGATAGAAGCCCAAAATCACAGTGCCAGCTAGTTTCCTCTGAGGCCTCTCTCCTTGGTTTACAGTTGGCCACCTTCTCACTGTGTCCTCACGTGGTCTTCCTTCTGTGTGTGTTTGTGTCCAGATCTCCTCTTCTCCTCTAAGGACACCAGTCGTATCAGTCATATTGGATTAGAGCCCACCCTGATGACCTCATTCTAACTTAATTACCCTCTTTAAGATCCTATCCCCAACTATAGTCACAGTTCTGAGGTCCTGGAGGTTAGGACTTTAATATATGAATCTGAGGTGGAGGGGCACAGATTAACCCATAAGAGTTTGGAAAATCTATCTACTTCAGTTGGGCTTTTTCAGGGAAATGACATAAGCTTGGAAGAGACCAGGAAAAGGAAATCTTTCTGCTTTCCTCTACCTACGCTGAAGTCTGCTTTCCAGAGCCTGGCCCATGAAGGAGCCGACAGTATTAAATGGAATGATCAAAACCTACCTTGATAAATGGATTCCTCTGACAGCAACCAGCTACTCAAACCCACAGCCCCATGTGTTATCAGTTGAATTACAGGTCCCCAAATGTGACCTCATTTGGAAAT
Organism: Mustela nigripes; assembly: GCF_022355385.1. NCBI lineage: Eukaryota > Metazoa > Chordata > Mammalia > Carnivora > Mustelidae > Mustela > Mustela nigripes. The sequence continues at coordinate 141,292,508 of NC_081561.1, read as the reverse complement.
GAGGTGTTTAGGGTGGGCTGTAATCCAATACAATTGTGTTGTAAAAGGGGGAAACTTGAACCCAAAGACACACACACACGAGGATGGTATAAAGACATATTCAGAGGCCTGAGGGAGGCCAAGAACAGGTCCTTCCTTCAGCCCTATGAAGAAACCAATCCCACTGACACCTCGAGCTAGAACTTCTAGCCCTCAGAATTGTGGGGAAATAAATGTTGTTTAAGAAGGCCCTTTGTGATGGCGGCCCCAGCATCCCAACACACCATCCTTCCCTCCTTTGCCTGACAGCTATCTCATCAGTTTCTATGGGGTGCCAGACCCTAAGATATAATGATGAAAAATGTACATTTCATACCCTTAAGAAGTTTGTAGGCTTTGGAAGGGGAACAATTACATTCAAAAATCATCTTGGTTGAGGCACCCTCCTGGTTCAGTCTGTAGAGCATTTGACTCTTGATCTCAGGGTCGTGAGGGGTTGTGAATTTGAGCCCCATGCTGGGGATAGAGGTTATTTTTTTTAAAAAAGCAAAACCTTAAATCATTCGGGCTCAATGTGGCTGATGTTCCGTTTCCTTGTTGGTCAGGAAATAGGTTTTCAGTCTTTGTTTTAATTTGGTGTCAAAACCCCGACTTTTGTTAACTAGGAGTCATTCTCTGTAGGGTGGGGGGAACATTAGGTCTCCCTCAGTATCTTGCTTGCTGTCCTACACAGCCTCCAATCTAGCCACTCATGAGTCCTTACCCCACATAGTCCTTCCCTCCCAAAGAGTCTTTGGGAAGGCAAATCAGGTCTTGCCACAGCTCAAACCATCTCACTCCTCTCCGGCTTAAAGCATTTCAGTGGTTTCCCATTTTTCCAATCATAAGCATAACTCGCTAGAATGCCATATACCCGCGCCCTGTCATGGTTTCCTGGTTCACCCATGCTGACCTTACTTCTCCACAAGAACCTGGGCTTGCTGCTCCTTCTACCTGAACCCACCTTCACTCCTCTCTTGACCTGGTTGATCTATTTCCCTCCAGATCTTGTTTCTTCATCATTTCTCCTAGGAGCTTTCCTTGAACACCCAACTTAGGACAAATCTCCCATGGTCCTCACTAGCACCGTGTACATCTACCTTCTTTATCATAGTTGAGATTTTTTATTTGTGTAATTCTAAGCTATGAAGGCTTATCTATATCCATTCACTGTAATATCCTCAGTGTTTGGACACATAGTTGGGACTCAATAAATATTGTTTGAATGAATCAATGAATCAATGAGTGAGTAGGTCAGTACTGACCCCCAGAATTTCCAATTTGGGAAGCAAGCCATAGTATTTGAAAAATAGTTAAGTATTAGTGAATATGAACAAAGTCAATACAAATTTGAGCAGTACTGTAGAAATAAGCATTTTGCAAAGTTGTTTATTGTTAAGAAGCTCCTTATCTCCAAAAATCAATCTCCTCCTATTACACACTGAATACATTTTCTGAATACTTACTTACTAATCCATTCACTACAAAATCTCTCATGCGTGTTATAGAATTTTTAAGGAATTCTAATCTCCTCTTTTTTAAACAGTCAGATACCAGTTGACTGATGACAAGTTAATCGATTTCATTGCCAGACTTAAGAATTTTCCAGACCTTCTGAATAAATTTAAATTAATTGACTACTGAATGAGTTTGAAGGACTGTAAGGCAAAGGTGCATCTGCTCTGGAACTCTGATCTACCAAATGTTCGTTGGCTTATGCGGGTGTCAAAAGCATCATGATGAACCCAGCAGCCCACCCCCCTCCCCACCCCCACCCCTGCCATGGGGGAGATGGTTATCTACAGTGGGCATGTGGATATTAAGGATAACTGCACCAGAGGTGTGTTCAAAATGCCATCAACCTCATGCAGCAAATAGAAAATGTAACACTTAATACAATCACCCCAACTCTCCACATTTTATTTATTTATTTATGAAAGACTTATTTTGAGCAAGAGTGTGCATGTGCGCAGGCGTGGGTGGGAAGGCGGGACAGAGAGGGGAGGGACAGAGGGAGAGAATCCTTGGGCAGACTCTGCACTGACTGCAGAGCCCAAGGCGGGTCTAGGACCCTGAAATCATGACCTGAGCAGAAATCACGAGTCTGATGCTTAACTGACTGAGATACCCAGGTGCACCGAACTCTGTACATTATAACAAGAATCATATTGGAGAAGGAAACATGCTGAATAAAACAAGGCTTAACTACAGTTTTTCTCTAAGCAGAATGAATAGTTGGACACTCATCCTTCCTCACCTTTCAGAAAAAGTAAGCTAATGTGCTTCCTTACTTTGTCAGCTTTCCTGAGAATGCCCCTTACTCTCTAGTCATTTCTTTGTATTCCCCACACACACTACCTGCCTTCTATTTTTCCCACAGGATGTCATTATGTTTTTATTTTACAGTTGGTCTTTTGACACTGAATTCCCTAAGGAGAGGAACTCCTATTCCCTAGATCACCTGACTTTTCAGTATATCCCCCTTGATTCCTGACTCTCCTAAAATACAAATAAACCAATTCTCTACCTAAATATTTAAGAACTCAAAGTGGATGGGGAAGTCAGAATCCTAAAATATAGGATTTTTCAGTTAGTTGGAGTATATATGATGGAGCTGTTTGTTTTTTTAAAAAAGGTTCTTTTAATAAAAATTTTATTTATTTATTTGAGAGAGAGAAAGATCACAAATGGAAGGGCAGGTGTAGAGGGAGAAGCAGACTCCCCACTGAGCCTGACACGGGACTTAATCCCAGGACACTGGGATCATGACCTGAGCTGAAGTCAGACGCTTAACCGACTGAGCCACCCAGGCATCCCTGACACAGCTATCTAAACAATGTGGAAATTGGGATAGAAATTGAAACTGTTAAATCCATACAAAGCAACCTTTCTTTTAGCTGTAAACATAATTTATTACTAACTGCTTCTCTTTGGGGCCCATTGGGGAAAATGGTTCAGGTTAATCCAAATGTTTTTTGTTGATATATTTTTTAACCTATCGTGTCCAACTAAATTCTGGGAATATTAGCAAGTAAAGCTATTGTATGGTATCTGCCCTCATAATTTATAGAAAGTAGAGTTTCCTATTATGTAATTAGTTCACTAGAGATGTCCCTTCCTGAGAGGAGGGGTGGTTATGCGGGTGGCCTACTAGTGGACAGTAGCCTCTTTTGCTCTCTGGGTCACTGAGACCCATTCCCTGGACCCCAGCAATGACTCTTAGCTAATCATACAGAGGGAGTTATTTGATAAGCCAAATAGTCTCTCATTCATTCATTCATTCATTCAACTAATATTTATTGACTGCTCTCTGGTGCCAGGCACTGTTCTAGTCCCTGGAGAAATAGCAGAAAAGAAAACACAGCAGGCAAAATGCCTGCCTTCATGGAGTTTACATTCTAGCAAGTGAAACAGACCGTAAGTATGTGAATAAGTAACTATATACTCTAATATCTGGCAGCATTAGATGATATGAAGAAATTAAAGAAGAGAAAGGGGTCAGAGCTGATGAGAGTTCATATAAGGGACCCATTACTGACATATCAGAGTTTAGAATCTACAAAGAGGGTTGCAGAAATGCTCTGTATGTCCTGATGTTTCAGTAACTATATGATAATCCAAATTAATATCCAGGTGAAGATCAGTTGCAATTATCTGCAATTTTAAAACCTGAATTTTAAATTTTAAATTTAGCTGAATTTTAAAGCCATACTACTCTGAGTTCTTGGTTGTGAGTGACAGAAAACCCAACCCAAACAGGTGTAGGGAAAAAAGGGAATCTCCTACCTTGCCTAACATAAAACTTCAGGGGAGTTGGCCAAGATAGATCTAGGAGTTCAAATAATATCACGTGGACCCCAACCTCTCTTCCTTCTTGGGTTATGCTTTCTTCCATTTTTTTCTTCATTTTCAGATGAGCCAAGCAGATAATCTGAATAGCTGTAAGTCCATCTCTAAGTCTCCCAAGAGTTAAAACAAAACAAAACAGAACCCAGAATTCAGTCCCACTGGATGCATTGAAGACACCTTCTGAAACCAATCGCTGTGAACAAGGGGATTCCGTCTCCTCATTGGCCATTCTGAGACACATGCCCAAACTCAGAGTCAGAGAGGGAGCAGGGTGTGGGATTGGGACGGTGTTGAGGCAGCTCACCAAACCACATGGACCAAGGGTGGAGAGTAAACAAGTCTCCAAGGCAAGCAGTAGTTCTGTTACTGGAAGAAGGAGGAAAGGATGTTGGGGAGCTAAAAATCAGGAAATGTCTATGATCACATACAGAAACTCCACTCTTTTATAACCACCCCCAACACACACCAATTTCACTATTGATGTCACAAAGAACATCTTCTTATATTTTGAATCCATTCACCTGGTTGTATAGTTTATAGTTCAGGTTTTTAGCCTTTAAATCCTACCCCAAAATAAAGAGTGATTTATGCATGCTGTTACAATGTTAGGGGATTCTCTATTTGTTTGTGTATTGACCTTAATCAGAGAACTTTATATTTTCTTATTTTCATATGCCTTTGTGTTGCTATATAAGTCATTAGTTTTTTTTAAATTAAATCCAATTAGCCAACCTATAGTACATCATTAGTCTCAGACGTAGGATTCCGTAATTCATTAGTTGCATATAACACCCAGAGCTCATCACGTCACATGCCCTTTGTAATAGTCATTCATTTTAAGAAGAAAGTATGTATAAATATATATATAGGCAAAGTCCTGCCTCATGGTTTGTTTTTGTCCTTTCTTATGGCTTTTTTTTTTTTTTTTTTTTAAGTAAGCTCCATGCCCAGCATGGAGCCCAACATGGGGCTCAGACTCACGACTCTGAGATCAAGACCTGAGCTGGGATCCAAAGTTGGATGCTTAACTGACTGAGCACCCAGGCACCACATGGCTTTTTTTTTTTTTTTTTAATAATTATGATATTGCCCTTTTTTTTTTTTTAAGGTTTTATTTATTTATTTGACAGACAGAGATCACAAGGAGGCAGAGAGGCAGACACAGAGAGAGGAAGGGAAGCAGGCTCCCTGCCGCACAGAGAACCCAACGCGGGGCTCGATGCCAGGACTCTGGGATCATGACCTGAGCTGAAGGCAGAGGCTTTAACCCACTGAGCCACCCAGGCACCCCATGATATTGTCCTTTTAGCCTGAATCATTTTCAAGATGATTTCAGTCTCTCGGATTTTTCCAGAACTTAAGGTCGCCCACACCTAGTCTCTGAACTTAGCAGAGGTTAAGTCCTAATCTTCATGTCTTAGGCCTAATAGCTAAGGGTCTCAAATTGTTTTCTGCTCAGCGCATTTCTCTCGTTGATTGCACAGATCAGAACCCATCAAAATAGAACATCCTCCAAGACCCATTCATGGTGAGGCATTGGGTGGGACCGTGCCTGCTGGGGTCTTCCCACAGTGGGATGCCCTGTTTTGGAAAGCAAAGGTCCTGGAACCCTGGACATTTTCTGCAAGAAGCTTTAAACATCACTTCCTCAAAAGATCCCTGCTGGACTGTCCCTCTTTGACACACCTTGTGGAACTCAAATGGGAAACCCAACTTTCTCAAGGTCTAAAGCAGTTATGTTAGTCAAGCAATTAGGGATTTAAATAATTTGAGCTATTTTTTAGTTTGCCACAGACCACAAAGTTATAAATAACAAACATAGAGGCTTAATGCTGAAAGGAGTTGCCATGTTCTCTGTATCACCCTGGTGTGTGTGGGCACGTGCCAACAGCAGTATCTGTGTCCTGGATACCATCCAAGTACAGTTGAACTTTTAGGTTCTTTTACTGCAAATTAAAAGCTCTCTGATAGCCTCTGCATTTGTCATACAGTTCATTGGTGATATACTGGGCAGCTTTCACTAATAATTATCTAGGCTCCTCCGCTTAGAATCCAGCCCTTTTACAACCTTCTGCTATGGCTGCAGAGTTCACAGGATTCCTGGGTGGCTCCAATTGGGCGTCTGCCTTCAACTCAGGTCATGAACTCTGGGTCTTGGGATAGAGTCCTGCCTTGAGCCCCTGGCTGGCTCAGCCTGGAGCCTGCTTCTCCCTCTGCCTCTCCCCCTGCTTGTGTGTTCTTTCTCTCTTTGTGACAATCAACATACAAATTGGGATCCAGGCCATACTTTTTAGCCCTTGCCTTTCTACCTCTGGCTTACCTGCTTCCTTTAGTTCTCTCCCTTCTCTTTATCTGGCCCTGATCTCTCTCACAGAAGGAAACACATCAGGTACACCCTTCTTACTGCTCCAAAGAATGTGAGTTCTTTATTCTTTGACCTCACCACACTTTGTAACTCTCACAGGAGTTCCCCAGATCTGTGCAGTGTTCTAGTTATCTATGCACATCTTATCCTTGCCTTCACTGGCTAGGCTGAGGGATGTAAATTCCATCATAAAACTCCCCACGTTTGCAGCGAGTCTCAGTGTTGTGCAGCACGCAAGTCTGCCTTGTGCAATTGTCTGATTCTTACATGTGTGGTTCCTGGATGAAATTCCATCATTACCTTATTTCTTAAAAGTGTGCATCCCACTTGGGTCTATCTCCTTGAAGCAATTTTTCGATGAAGTTCAAGGAGCTGGTGATTCATTTCTACAATGGTAGTTTTTGTTTTGTTTAGAATCTAGGAAGGCCATATGCCAGATCAGCATTTTTTCTTAAGAAAAGGAAATCCCCTGGGGCACCTGGGTGGCTCAGTGGGTTAAAGCCTCTGACTTCAGCTCAGATTGTGATCTCAGGGTCCTGGGACCAAGCCCCAAGTCCGGCTTTCTGCTCAGCAGGAAGCCTGCTTCCCCCTCTCTCTCTGCCTGCCTCTCTGCTTACTTGTGACCTCTCTCTCTTCGTCAAATAAATAAGTAAAATATTTTAAAAAAAAAGTAAAGAGGAAAGGATATCCCTTGAAACAGAAGCATACAATTTTGGATGTTAATAAAATAGAAAGAGAATAAGGGATGCCAAGATTCATCCTATGGTGGCAGTTGGACGCTGAGCCTTAGACATATTTTCTTCGATCCAATTGTAATTAATGGGTTTTCCACTTCTTGTAAAAATGAAAATAAAAACAAAGCAAAGTTGTGACAGTACTGTGTAAATTTGGATGTGCTCTAGAGATGTGTCTTCAAGGTTGGCAACGATGGGACATAAATATTAACAGCTGGTATTTGAATCATGTTCTTATTTGATAGGGCAGATTTTATCAGTTCTACCTGAAACAAGAGAAAACTGTAGTCATCAAGGTCACTCGAGCTACTCCAAGGCAGAGTTCTATTTCAGACCCAAGTCTTTGATTCCATCTCCCAGGCAGTGCCCAAGCCCCATCCTGGTTCGGGAGAAGAATCTGGTTCTTCACAAAAATCAGGAAGGACCCAAAAACCGGAGGTCAAGCTCTGGTTTCTGTTTTTCATTTCTAGCCTGACTATACTCTCTCAGAAAGATGCTTGGGCCCTCTGGACCTTGTCTTCGAGACCACCATACCCCAGAGCACCCGCATATGCCCCACCCAAGTGCATGTGCGCATGCGCACACCCCACCTGCCCCAGTCTAGAGAACAAAGAACAGGGTTCTCTGCCTGCTTCACTTCCACATTCCCACAAAACCAGCCTGGATTCTGGGCTATGAGGCTGGGAGCCAGAATCTCCTGCTATCCAAGCAGGGATGGGCAGCCGTCATTCTTCAGCTCAACCATTCCCACAATGCCAGGGGACAGCGTGGAGTGCCTGGGGCTTGCTGGCCTCCCTCTGGAACAGCTCATCAGTTCAGGTATTCTGCAGGCCTGCCAATTTGGTAAATATTTATTAGAGGAAGTGACTAACATTTATTTATTGAGTATCGACTCTGTTCAACACACAGCACTATGGCTAATAATTACAATGTCCTGGGCAACATTAGGTGCGTGAACTGACTCTAATAAATATCACAATAGCTCTAGGTGGTTGTGTTTATTTTACAGACAAGAAAAGACACATGGCTTAAGGACCTTGCTCAGGTTTTATAAGAGGGTGAGTGACAAACCCAGGTCTGTTTCATTCCAGAACCGCCCAGTTGTAAGCAAGGAGTTGGGGAGATTGTGAAGGACAGTTACCTGTGTACAGGTGTTTGGTCTCATACCAGGTGTTATGGGTGGGATTGTGTCCCCAAAAAAGATATGTTGAATTCCTGATCCCCAGAACCTCAGAATATGAGCTGATTTGGAGCTGGGGCAACTAGAGATGTAATTAATTAAGGAAAGATGAGGTCAGAGTGAAGTAGGCTGCACCCTTAATCCAACATGGCTGGTGTTCTTAGAAGAAAAGAGACACAGAGAGAAGGCAGCCATGTGATGACCAGGCAGAGATTGGGTGATGTGGCCACAAGCCAAGGAGTGCCCGGGGGACCAGAAGCCAGAAGAGGGAAGGAAGGATCCTTCCCAGGGGTTTCTGAGGGAGCACGACACTGCGGACACTTTGGTTTCAGCCATCTGGCTTCCAGAACTTTGAGACAGTAAATTTCTGTTGTTTCAAGCCACCAAGCATGTGACACTTAGTTATGGGAGCCCCAGGAAGCTATTAAACCAGGTTAAATGAAGAGTGTTTTAATAGAGATGTACAGGAAGTATTATAAGGATTAGTCTGTTGTATAGAAAAACAGACTGGGAAGACATGGAAAGGGGTATTAAAAAAGTGTGTTGCCTTTGCACTTAGTCTTAAAGGGTAAGTAGGCTTCAGGAAGTGAAGAGGTGGGACAGAGACGCTGAGGAGCACACCTGGGGCCGCGCAAACACACAAGCTGGGGCAGAGGGGAGGAGCTTCCCACCAGCCCTGGGGGGCAAAAGGCCCGTTTCAGTGCAGCAGGGCGGGGGGTCATCAGGCCTTCTGTCCCCAGTCTCATCGGGCACCCCCTCTTCAATAAGGAGTCCAAGGTGTCTCCTCCAGGCCCAGGACCCATCTTGCCCCAGAGCAGATTTACTCTGCTGGACAGGACACAGTCTACCTCTTTTCTGCTTGCTTTCATAATGACACTACCCTGCTCCCCAGTCTCCTGGTGCTGTTCGCTGTCATAGTCCGGTCTGGGCAGGGCTCTCCATTCATTTGCAGGACCCCCCCACCCTGGGACCCGAGTCCTTCCTCTGGCATCTGGGCCTTGAACCTTCCCTGACTCTGGTAACTCCTTCCAGGACTTTCCACCCATGGTCACTCCCACTGAGCTGCCTGGCTGTGCCCTCTGCCCAGCTGGGCCTGCCTCGCTGGCCCCACAGATGGCCTGATTCCAGGTCCCAGTTCTTTCCGGCCACTCCAGCAGCCCATCCCGTGAGCTAGAGCCCTGGACGTTTGTGAGCAGGAGTGTGACATGATCCAAGCCAGAACTCTAGCTGTTGTGTCAATGTTGAACTAAAAAGTAGACCATGTGAAAGCTGTGTCTGGCAGGAACTGGGCCTTCATGCGTATTTTTTGACTAACGAACAGATAAAAAGGCAACAAGGTGAAGATTACTGGGATTGTCCAGGACAAAGGTACTGAGCCCCTCAAAATAGGTTGGCCCCATTTTAGATACAGATGACAGCAGGACAGGTGATGGGGGTGGGGAATCGGCTCTGAGATGCAGAGGGGTAGTGAGGGTTTTGCTGTTTCATAGTCTGGCTTCAGTCCTGGCTCTGCAGCCTCTTGGCCATCCGCCTTGAGGACTTCACCTCCAAGCTTTAGCTTCGTCCCCCATGACACTGATCTGTGAACACCTGCCCCTCAGAGCGACTGGGGAGAGTCAATGTGGGGCCCAGGACTGTTAAAGTTCCTGGTGGTCGGCACGTGGGGAAATGGTCAGTGAGTAGTAGATCCTCACCCCAGACTAATTACTTGGAGGAAGAATCAAAGAATGAGGCATCACCCAGGTTCTCAAGGGTCTGGGATACCTGGAGAAGGGGGTTACCTGGCAGGCACGCAGACTCAGAAAATAAAACTAGTGCCTTGCAGAGGACTGGCACTTACTGACATGGCTGAGAAAATACAGACCAGTGATATGCATAACCAGATCTGGGTGCGACATGGAAATGAGAAGTGGAAGCCCAAAGCCAGCTGGACTGCCCTGATGCATGTCGCAGCACCCAGACCTGGGGTGCTGGGTCCATACACAGCCTGGGGACTGGCAGAGGGCTATTGTGGGCCAAGGAACTCTCGCTGGGGGAGAAATGGGCTGGAAACCAGACTGCGGAAATAGAAGTGGGAGTCAGGATGGGAAAAGAAGGGGCGGGTATGAGTGGAATCATCTAGCAGAGTCCAGAGGGTGTGGATGGGAGGGAGTGAAGCAGCTGCGGGTGATGTAGATATTTACAGCCAATCTGACTGCCAAGCGGGCACTGAGCACCTTCGGGGGCAATCTGACCTGCGACCTGCCTGGCAGAGCCTTGGAGCAGAAGCAAGGTTTCTTGTACCACTGACTCCCCGAGTACCTGGATGTGGAGGAGGCCAGGCTGCTCTCCCAGCTACCCACACAGCAGGCAAGCCAAGCACTGAGCCTGCCACATTTTAGCAGCAAAGGGACCCTTCTCAGATGACACAGTGTGCTGCTTTCCCTTTTCATAGGTCTGTGCTACAAAGGTTTGCAAAAATTGTAAGTGAGTAGAGATTAAATGCTCCTCCAAATTCCACAACAAATATATTGCATTTATAAAGAACCCTTCACATTTAATGATCAAACAATGAGCATGACAGTAAGAGACAAAAATTCGGTTAAATATCCAAGTGGAGGGGGACCTCGCTGGCTCAGTCGGTAGAGAGTGTGACTCTTGATCTCGGGGTTATGAGTTCAAGCTCCACTTTGGATGTAGAGATAACTTAAAAAATAAAACAAAATTTTATAAAATTATCTGGGGCACCTGGGTGGTTCAGTCAGTTAAGCATGTGACTCTTGATTTTGGCTCAGGTCATGATCTCAGGGTCGTGAGATAGAGCCCGACGGCAGGCAGTGCTCAGTGTGGAGTTGACTTAAGATTCTCCTTCTCGGGGCGCCTGGGTGGCTCAGTGGGTTAGGCCTCTGCTTTCGGCTCGGGTCATGATCTCAGGGTCCTGGGATCGAGCCCCACATAGGGCTCTCTGCGTGGCGGGGAGCCTGCTTCCCCCTCTCTCTCTGCCTGCCTTTCTGCCTACTTGTGATCTCTCTCTCTGTCAAATAAATGAATAAAATCTTAAAAAAAAAAAAAAAAAGATTCTCCCTCTCCTTGTTCACGCACGCATGCTCTCTCCCTCTCTCAAATAAATAAGTACATCTTAAAAAAAAAAAAAAAATCAAGTGGAGCCACAAAGCCTGCTCTGGACATGTCCCAGCAGAGATCTTTCTGAGATCCACTTGTTTATATAATGAGATCTCGTAAAGTTCCACGCTGAACAAAAAGGAATACCGAAGACAAATTGGCCCTGCCGGATATTAGGTTACGCTGACTGCGGAGCCACAGGCAGTAAGATGTCAACACACACAGACCACCCAGCAGTCAGACCCAGGTGCACACGGCAACTTCATGCCTGATAGAGGTGACGTCACCAAACGATGGGGAAAGAATGGATGTTAAAGTGAAGGAGCTGGGGAAAGTGTCTCGCCGTATGGGAAAAAAAGTAAAATTGCACCCACACTTAATTGCACATAAGGGTGAATTACATTTCTGGGGAAATAAAGACCTACATGGGGTAAAACTAAAAAATTTAATGGGGGAAAATGAAAGGAATGTTTTTCTGAACTAGGGAAAGAAAATACTTCGAATATTGAATACTTCAAACAGTGAATATTAAGGACATAAAACTATCAGGCAAATCATTGATGGATTCAATTAGAAAGAACACCACATGCAAGATTAATGCAGCTGATGGTGAATGTATTCGCAATGACTGGCAGGGGATTTGTAGAAAAATGTGGGAAACTCTGGCAAACAACAAGGAAACCCCAACAAAAGCAGGCAAGAGAAAGGAAGATTTCTGAAGTAGGAAATCCAAAAGGCCAGCAGCACAGAAGAACTACTCAAATATGTTAGTGATCAGAGGAACGCAGATTAAAGCAATAATGAGGTTATTTGTAGGTGTCGTCATGGCACCATGACGTAAGTAAGGGTAGTTGGATGTGAAGCTGTGGGATCCCCGCGCCCTGTCGCGGAGGGGTACCGGTGTGAGAGTCATTCTAACACTCCCTTAGTCAATTGATACACACTTAGACCATTTTTCTAAAGATTTATTTATTTGTTTGAGAGAGAGAGAGCTCAAGTGGGAGGGGCAGAGGGAGAGGGAGAGAGAGTATCCCAAGCAGACTCCACACTGAGCACAGAGCCCCCACACGGGACTCGATCTCACGACCCTGAGATCACGACCTGAGCCAAAATCAAAAGTCAGACGCTGAACCGACTGCTCCAGCGAGGCACCCCTGCACACTTAGACTTTTGACTAGTGTGACCACTCATCTTGGTGTGTCTGGGACCATCTTGGTCTATGCCTCTTGTCCTGATGTAATTATTAATAGTGCAGCCTTTCATTCTCTCACTTCTCCTTGTTCAAATAATAAGTGATGTGACCACCTTCCCAGGCCCCAACGATTTCACTGATGATTATACATATCAGTGAAATGCTCAGGTCCTTAGAAATCTGTGTGCAACATTAGTGGCATTTGTGGGGGTAGCCTGAATGTCTGACCTGGGAGAGAGGGCAGGTGACACCTGATGCAGACTCACCAGAAGGATGATGAGTGAGGAAACCTACAGCAGCACAGGTGGATAATAATCATAAAGAAAATACATTAAAAGGAGATATATAATCTTATATCATTTTTAAAAGATTTTTTTTTTTTTTTTGAGAAAGAGAGATTGAGAGGGAGAATGAGCAGGGGATGGGGCAGAGGGAGAAGCAGGGGCTCGATCCCAGGACCCTGGGACCATGACTTAAGCTGAAGGCAAACGCTTACCCAACTAAGCCACCCAGGCGCCCCTTATACCATTTTTTAAAAGATTTTATTTTTAAATCATCTGTATACCCAACATGGGGCTCAAACTTACAACCCTGAGATCAAGAGCCGAACACTCCACCGACTGATCCGGCCAGGCCCCCCAATCTTACATAAGTTATATAAATTAAGAGTATGTGTACACAAAACAATATGCATTTTGCAGAGAATACAAATAAACAGAGATATGCATTAAACACATTAGGATGAGAAGGAAACAGAAAATAGGAATAAAAAGGGGTAGTTATAAAGAGCTCCATTCAGTTCCAATAGGTAGAATGTTCTGCAAAAGGTCTCCAAGGATAAATGTTCAGTGAGTCACCCTCTGCTCCCCCATAATTGCTACTGTTGGCTAAGAACTCTTCGTGCTGTGGGGGAGTTGGAAGGAAAACATCCTGGTTCATTCAATCACACTGTTAGGATGAAACCGTTGATTGAGTTCTGCCCAGCGTCAGACACTGAACTGCACAGCAGGAAGCAAGGACAAATGTCCTCAAGGAGCCATAACCAAGTTTCTGCCTGAAATGAAAATGCTTAGACTAATGAAAAATACTTTTTGACGTAACTAACCATAAACATAAGATTTTGGACCAAGTAAGTCTAGTCTTAAATGCTTTGAGAGTTGGCACAGTACTTAGAATGGAGTCTAAACCGTTACTTAGGGGAAATTGGATTCCTGAGTAGTGTTTTTAAGACGGGAAAGATAGAGTGGCTGAAGATGGGCATTCCGGATGGAGAAGAGAGAGAAGCCAGGAGGGAACAGGTGTCTTGAGGGTAGTGGGAGATGTGGGACAGAGGGTTAGGGGAGGTGTGCTGGGAGGAGGCGTGGAAGGGCACCGAGCCTGCCACATTTTAGCAGCAAAGAGACCCTTCTCAGATGACACAGTGTGCTGCTTTCCCTTTTCGGAGGTCTGTGCTACAAAGGTTCGCAAAAATTGTGAGTAGAGATTAAATGCTCCTCCGAATTCCACGGCAAATATATTACATTTATAAAGAACCCTTCACACTTAATGATCAAAGAATGAGCATGACAGTAAGAGACAAAAATTTGGTTAAATATCCAAGTGGAGGGGCACCTCGTTGGCTTGATCGGTAGACAGTGTGACTCTCTGATATTGCAGAGACAGAGACAATCAGAAACAGATAAGGAGCCTTACTGGCTGAGTGTCTTGAAATTGTTAAAGAAAAGAGGTTTCATTGTCTCACCGGAGGTGCAGCGGGAGTCCAAGCAGGAAGTTCAAGGTCCCGAAATGGCACTTGAGGGATGACCATGATTTTCAGCTTGCATGGAGCAGCCTGGTGGGGAGACTGGATGTCCCTGTTACAGTTTGAAGGTGCCTAATATATAATTCCCCTTTCCCAACCTGGTGCGGAAAAAACGGAGAAACACCTGAGAGCTTTATTGTGATAAAGCCGCTGCTGGGAAGACGGCCTAGATCTGAGGGCAGGCGGAAGTCCTCAGACAGAACCACAGTATTAGATGAGCTGGGGGTCGCCCTGCACCACAGGGGGCTCCCAGCTGGGAGTGATCGCCTTTCCGACGGCAAGTGTGGCCTGGAGGGGGCAGAGCTGCCCTCCTTGCAGGTGGGCTGGGTCCCAAGACATAGAGACACAAAGGGACAAGCCCTCCTTCCGACTGCACCAGTCCGCGCACATCGGGCCTTCTCCCGTGGAGGGGACAGCAGAGGCCGGATGCATTACCCTTGTGGAGCCCCCTTGGGGGGAGGAAATATTCCATCTTCTACGTGGAAGCAAGATCTTCCTCAGCTACAGGATGTTCTCAGTTGCAAGGCATAGAAGGCTATGTATGGCCAGGCCTTTGGATACAGGGCAGAGGACAGATAACACCAGAATTCTGAGCTTTGGGAGCGTCCCCAAACCCAGCTTGTCAGCATTACTACAGGTTTGATTGCTCTCTGATAGACAGTACCCACCCTAAAGTCTACAGAAGGCAGGATGACAACCCCAGTAAACTCCACTCTAAGACTTAACACAGCTTTTTGATTGTGGGTGGGCTGCTTTGCTTTCTTTCATAAAAATGATTTCAAAATAAACGCAAGTCTCAGGAGATGCATGCCTAAAGTCCCAGCATTGTGAGAGGTGGGTCCAGGAGGAGAAACGTGTTCTAGGATGGTCAGACGTCTTCCGAAGAACAAGGCTGCTTGCAATGGCAGCAGCTCTGTACCCGAGACTCACACGGGGTGCTGGGTTGATTCTGCCGCCTCTCGGAGCAGGTTTTGCAGCGATAGTGATGGTGGATCAGGGGAGCTGGCCGACAAGGTTGTGGGATATGGCCAATCTAGACCCAAAACATGCTGTTCTGGCAAGGAAATATGCAGAAAGCCAGGAGCTCCTCTAATGTTCAGTGGGTGTGTAGAGGATGAAAGGGCAGAGCAGGGGCTGGGCATACTGCTCGGTGGGCGCCGCCACAGTCAACACAGGCAGGGCCAGCCAGGGAGCGGGACTGCACAAACGAGGGACCCCCTTCCCTGAACGTCCCTTAAGTCTAAGACCTTGAGATGTCGGCTGTGACAGACAGCTCCCCAAACAGAAAGCGTGACCAGGAGCGCTGTCTGTATGTATGTGCAGAACAGAAAGATTGGGTGGCAAAGACTGGGGACAGCCTGGCTTCTGCCACATCCAGCCACGTTGCCCACGGGGCGGGAGCAAGTCTGAGTGACAGCACTGCAGAGCCGAGCGGCATGTTTGCTGGCAGGGGCTGAACGCGTATGTGCCACAGATGATGAAGCCGGTCTGTGGGGCACACGGCGGCAGACGTACCCACTCAGCCAACAGACATGTTTTGTTTGGCTTGCAGAGTGTTTTGAAGAAAAAGAAAAAAAAAAGTCTAACTGCCAACATTTAAGAATTGGGAAAATGCGTGTTCAAATCAGGATTTCAAGCTTTCCCTCAAAGTGAGACGTGTGGCAGAACAGGCCCACATTCCAGCATGGCCACAGCCACAGGTAGAGACTGAGGGGTCGTGGCTGGTCTTCTAGACCGTCCTGCCTCTCCAGCGACCACCGTTCCTTCCGTCTAGCTGCGCCCCTTGTCACTGAGCTGCCTGCCCCACCAGCGTGTTCTCCGCAGCACGGTATGAAGCGGTGCGCCGGCAATCCCGGATCACGGCAGAGCTGGGACCAGCTCCGGATCTTACAGCTGACTTTGGACTCGAACACCCAGCCATCCCCGCATTCCTGAATTGAATTATTGGGGGTCAGTTGAGGACCTAGTCCCAGGAGGTGGCTTGGAATTGCAGACTGGCCGAGGGACAATGCCAATTTCGTGGGAATTCATGGGAAGTCTGGTAAACCCCAAACAGCCAAAGGCCAAATTTTATGAAGTGCGAACTTTAGGGGTTTCATCTGTCTTGCTCCCCACTGCAATCCACGGCATGACAAGACGCAGGGGCTCAGTAAATATTTGCTGAATGACGTCCGTGGTCCATGTTTCATCCCAAAGCATTGCTCAAGATGTTATAAAGATGAGTTCATTCTGGAGTCAGTCTTTAGATATTCAGTAAGCTCTAGCCAGGTCAGGTAACACTCACCACCTGCTACAAAAATTTGGCCTGTTAGCAAACGGTTGTTTTTGTTTTGTTTTGTTTTTTTAAGTGCCATATCTTCAGTGTCCATGTCAAATCTCTAGGATCCAGACATTTCAATGCTCGATGAGATAATATAGTCACTACAAACACACAGGGCTCTGTGTTCGATTCAGCCCAATAAATATTAACTAAGCTCCTATTACATGCAATGTTCCATTCCAGGTACTTGAGTACTAAGCCAGCAGACTCTAGCCTTACCTTCAAGGAGCTCACAGCCTGAGTAGATGGCACTCCATGCAGATGCTGAAACCATCCTGCCATGCTGGGCATTTCCAGCTCATTAACCACTTTATTAAGCTAGCTTTTGAAAAACCAAAAAGAGAGAGAAAAAATGTCATGGTGATATAAAAAGGTTTATGGTTTATATATGCTACAACCAAACACCTGATTACCAATGACTCATTTATTTGGGAGCTACTCAGTTTTCAGATATGTGGATATTTTTTCGTATAAAACATTAAACTACGCATAGAGGAAACACAAAGGAGCCTTAGAATAAGGCCTTCTCCGAGGGCTGGGTGGGCTTTTCTGCTTGCTTTTTTTAAAAAGATCTGAAGATAATGTGATAAAATATTACTATTTGTTAAATCTGGAGAGTGGGTACATAGTTGTATATTGAATTATTTTTAGAAGATTGGAACATTTTCTGATTTTTACAAATTATAAAATGACATGTTTTCTGATAATACAGAGCAGATGTAAGCCCCTTTCCTGAGAAAACTGTTATTATGAACACTGTGGCCTCCGGGACCTGAAGAGTGTAGAGCCATCTGTCTCTGGGCTACGTGACCCTAGTCGGCTCTACTTCTGTCCTTGTCTGTTCTGTGTAATAGTTCTGTGTCTGCTGTCAGGCACTGTATCTTACTGCTGTCAGACTATCTGCTATACCTCGCACCCTCCCTTCTAATCCTTCATGTCCTGGGAAAAGAGCTAATCAAATTTGTTAGAACCCCCACAAAAATTGGAATAAAAGGGAAAACAGAAAGATTCTAAATAGATGAATTTTTTAAACATTTTTTTTCCCACCACCATCTGGTTTTTCCATGGTGTTTTGGGCAGCTGATATCTAGGTAAGCAAGGTGTTTCCATGGTTAGTGATCCAGCGCACAGTGGAAAGTTATACTGGAAAGAAAACTACCCTGACTACACTGGCTTCGGTACCAACTAGCAGGGCTCATTCATTTGTTCATTCAACAAATACACAATGAACATCTAATAGGTCCTAGGCACTATCTGAGCAGTGGAGGGCACAGTGATGAACAGATTCTTGTAGCAGAGACAGAAAATAAAGACACAGACAAGCAAGACAGAGCCGAGAGTGTGAAGAGCTCTGACCCCAGCAAATCAGGTGAAGGAGCGAGGAGTGACCTGGGAGGTGGCACTTCATGTGAGAAAGTTGGGAAGTACTCTCCGTGAAGGCAGTATTTGGCTGTATTGTCAGAGATGGGGGGGGGGGGGATTCTAGGCAGAGGGAGCATCACATGTGAGGTCCCTAAGGCAGGAATGGGGTTGATGTGTTCACTGAACAGAAATGCTGGACAGCTGGAGCAGGGGGGGCACAGTATCAGGGAGACTGACAGCAGGTGCAGGTGGGGTGGGGGGGCATGTGGATCTAGTAGGGGCAAGGAAACCCACGCACTAGGGTGTGACATGACTTGATACTTTCTGAGAAGGGGCTGGTAGGTCTGCTGGATTGGATGCAAGAGGGCTGAAGGAGGGGGGTGGGGGGGCCAAGGGACGTAGAGGAATTCATGCTGGTTTCTAGGTGTGGGACCAAGCAGCAGGGCTTGGCTGCTTGTGCTGTCTGCTGAGAAGGGGGAAGCCTGGGAGAAGGGCAGTTTTCAAAAGCTCCCCAGTACTGGAGATACTAAGTATAAAGCTGTTGCTCGAGGGGAGAGGTCAGGGCTGGAAATGTTATGTAAACCTTGGGATCAGATGACAGGACCTAGGAAGTGACTGCACATAGGCAAAGGCTAAACCCTTGGTAGGAGGTTAGGGAGAAGGTACTGGAGCAGTGACAGAGATAAAAACAAACCCTCAGAACAGTATGCTTCCAGGGAGCATTCCATGTGCAGAAGGCTGCTTAGGAGAGGGATAAGACGAGGCAGAGAGTTTGGCCCCTGGATTAAACAAGATGAAAGTCACTAGCATCCTGACAAGAGAAGTTTGTGCCCACGGGAGTGCAGACAGTTAATTTCTGTGGGGCTGTTTCCTCTGTGAAATGTGGGTAACAGAATACATATTTGAGGTCCTGTCCACTACCCCATTGTTATATGACTTTTAAGTTAGAATTTTTTTTTAATCTTCATAAAATGGTTAGAGATAAGAAAAATGATAGAAAAAAGCCATGCCTTTAGGGAGTTTGTCAAAAAGTTGTGTGGTCATTAATACTCTTCTACATAAAAACACGTAAGGTTATTTATGCAAATTTTTAAATAAGCCAAGGAAACTAAAATAGAACACTAAGTGGCTGGAATTCTTAGTGGATCCAAATTACATAAGCTGTACCATCAACACAGTAAGTACCAAGAGACCTCCAGCTCCTTGTCCTGCAAAGACATTTCAACATTATTTCTAGACACAAGGCAGTGGCCACCTGTCTGGCCGTCTGAATTCTTAGTCACACTTTGCTCTTTCGCCCACTGTCCTGAATTTTAACACAAGGTTACAAAGTCTTGAAAAACAACCTCAATCCTTGTTTGTCCAAGGGGACCGTACCCTATGTATTTCCCTATTGGCGACTGACCGCTCTGTTGAAGTAAGAGAGCTAGAGACCGGCACACTATTTGTGAACTTTTTTTTATTGGTTGAGATAACCTGGCACCACTGTGGAGACTGGCTCAGGGGTGATCTCACAGGAGGGCTGCCCTCGGGGGACCTGGATGTTCTTGTCCTTGCTGCCCGAATGCCACCCGGTGAGCAGCCCCAACTCACGTCTGTATAACCTCGCCTGGAGAATTCCAGACAATTTACCAACAGCCTTTCACCAGATTCACAGGGAGACACATGATTTCCCTCCGCCAGCTGAAAAATGGAAACCCTGAAATAAGGAGAGAGGGAGTAATTCAAGGAGCTAGCTAGGTTAAATGAGAGCAGGGAATGGTATCCAGGACTCCTGGCTCTAGGTTTTCTTACTTCCTTCCATGACATTGACTATCAAATGGGAACAAAACCATGGCTTACAAATACAGGTGGAAATACTTCACAAAAGAAGCATGAAGAGAGAGGCAAGGTAAGCAGTATTTATCAGGATCCCAATCCACCCTAAGTCAGCTGTCCTCAAATGTTGCTATGTATCACTCACGTGGGGACTTGTTAAAGCCATAGATCCCAAGCCTGTGGTTCTTGGGGCGGAGGTGGGGAGGTTGGGAGGTGGGGGACAGGGGCATGGTGGAGGGGTGGCTCCTTGAGTGATTCCCGTGCACACTTAAGCTTCAGTACCACTGTACTAAGCAGTTCTCATAGATGCCTTGGATTCAGTCTTCTTTGTGTATGTGTTGGGGAGCGAGGTGAGGGCAAGGGAGGGATTTAGGTCCCAATGTCAGGCGAAAATAAATTATCCCTGGTAAATCCTCTTAAAACACTCATAAGATACAGCACGAATGTTTTCACAGGGAAAGAAAACACTGTAGCATAGCATGTAACTATAATGCTTATAGTAAGACACATAAGGAACACCAATGCAAACTGTCTCTATACTATTTTAGCTTACATGAGTAAAGTGTGCCTATAGGTCCAAATTAAATGCTCCATTATATAACTCAGTGACACAAGAACACCATGAAATATATATTATTATGTCCATTCTACAGATGAAGAGGTGGGGGGGGGGGTCAGTCCCTTTAAGAGACTTGTCCAAAAGGATGGGTATGTCAGTATTGGAACCAGAATTCGGACTTCGCTCTATTTGCTCCTGAAACTTGTGACTTTTCATTAAGCTTTTTGAGATAACTGTAGATTCACATGTTTTGAGAATGCGGTCTTTTCATCTTGACCACACTGCCACAGGCCAGCTCATTTTTAAGCCTTCTCCTGAAGGGTAAAATTCAGGAATGCTCCAGAAGGTCTCGGGCCACTGCTATTTTAAACAGCTAGTTTAAAAGACAATGTGCTATAAACTGGGTAGGATTAAAAAAAATTAGATTAGAGGCATACCCTATCAGAAGAGTTGGGGACCAAAAATGGCTAATGACGCTATATGCAGTGATAAGGAGGTAGTGTGCTAGGAGTGACATGCAAACCGAACCATTATCCTTGTAGGTTAGTATCTTTTCACAGTGTCTCTCTCTCAGAAGGAACACACTTGTCAGAACACAGGACAAAGGCCTTGGGCCTCACCTGGGCCTCTGCAGTGCTGTGGACCGGCAGGTGAGAGAGGGACACAGGTGCCTACTGACAAGGGTCACCCCATCGGTGGTCCGTCCTTGCCACAGGCGAGGCATTACTAGGAGGCCCATGCTGTGCTATGCTCTTTGTACACATTATCTCATTTAATCCCTACAAGCCTACCTAGGTGCTGCTAGACACAACGGGAAACTGAGTCTTATTTGTTGCTCTGCTGGAAATTGCTGGTTATCCTCTGTACCAGGACAGACTTACGCCTTGTTCTAGGCATCTTACATACATCACCCCTAATCCTCATAAGGACCCTGTGAAATAGGTGCCATAATCACGCCATTTTACACACGTGAAAGCACGAACTAGTGAAGTAACTCCCTCAACTCAAGTGGAGAGTTTGTGGTGAGCCCAGGAAGCGACGTCAGGAGATGCTCTGGTCTCAAGTATTAGTCTGCATCACGACCATCTGGAGCACAAGAAGATAGAGACACGCTGGGCCCTGGCCCCAGTTTCTGATTCTGGGTCGGCACCTGTGAATTTTCATCTCTGCAAGTTCACAGGTGAGGTCCACGGCTACCAATCTGGGAAGCACGCTCGGAGAACCTCTGTCCTAGAGCTAGCTGTCTTAATCACTGTGCAACAGATCCTACTGGCCCCCGATGTACACGTGCTTTTAGCAATTCCTCTTGAGAACCATTTGCAAAAATTATTTAAATAATTCCCAGAATCTCTGCCTTTGGAGATTTTACCTTACTTTTGAGCTTTGAGGACCACAATGTGTCCTTTAAGTAGAGCGTTCAGCCGTGGAGCGTCTTCTATGTTTGTGTCCTTCTCAACGGAATCCGAAGGCAGGGGCTCCGGCCACGTGCGCCGAAACACAGCGGCCCGGGGTTCTGGGAACCCGGCCTCGTCGCGGCGCAAGGACTACAAGATGGACTGACCACCGGGGCAGCCCCACCTTCAAATGGCCCAGCACCCCCCTGTGGCCTCCGGCTCCTCCAGGTCTATTTACACTGCCCCCGCCCCCGCCCCGGTCCACTGCGGAGCAAGCCCCCTCACACCTCACGTCTGCAATCAGCAGCGGAACCAAATTCGGCCAAGTTCTCCGCAAGGGCAAGGGGACTGGCGGCGAAGAGAGAAAAGTCTTGGCAACAAGGGGAGGCGGCGGGAGACGCCACCCGAGTCTCCGCGGCCCCCGGCAAGCGCCCCGCCGGGTGGGGTAGGCTGGAGTCGGGCTGGGCGGGCGGGCGGGCGGGCGGGGGGCGCCGGCGGGGTGGGCGTGGCGCGGCGGGGCGGGGGGCGCCTCAGGGCGCCGGCAGCGGCCGCAGCCATCTTGCGCGCCGGGAGCACCTCGCAGGTCCGGCGGGCGGGGCGCTGAGGGGCGCGGCCCCGGGACCCCGCCCCGCGGAGGACTCTCGGGAGTGCGGGCGGCGGGCGCACTGCACCGACTCACCGACAGCCGGGAGCGCAGCGGTCCTTCGCAGGCGCCGCGGGTGAGCCGGGCGCGCGGCCGGGGTCGGGGGGCGGAGGGGCTCGTGTCCCGAGGTGGGGGGGACAGAGGCCGGGATTCGAATACAGGTGTGGCGGGGCTGGCCTGGCGGCCGCGGTGGCGGTGGGGGGGTCTGCGCGCGAGCCCGGAGCCCGTGGTCCCCGGGAAAAGCCGGGCTTGCCCCGCTGTGGCCAGATTCGGGGTCCCCGAAGCCCGGGCCCGTGGGGTCCCCCGTCTGGCCCGTGGCCCTTGGTTCTCTCTTTTCGGCCCCAACAAGCGGCAGGTGAAGCTGAACCTACCGGTGTGGCCGCCCCTGCTGCTCCAGACCTTCCTCTTTCGACTCTGTCCCCTGGGGTGTCCCTCCCGAAGTGCCTGCGGAGCTCGACCCCGTGGGCGCGCGTGCTGCCCACGCCCCTCCCGCCTCGCTCGGCCCTCTGGCCCCTCCGGCCCGTCTAGGGAGGGGACCTTTTTTTTTTTTTTTTTAAAGTTTCTCAAAGGCTGACGGTTGCGGTTTCAGCCCTGGGGCAAACGGTTGCTTCACAAAGTGAAACTTGGTGTCTGCGGTGCTCCCGGCTGGCTTCCTGGAAGTGCGAGGAGTACCTCGGCGTGCCGCCCCGCCCGCTTCCGCGTCCGCGCGCTGGGCCCCGCGCCCCCCTCCCCGCCGCCCACGGCTCCAGCGCGGGGCCCCGCCCCCTCCCCGCGCGGCCCCGCCTCCTCCCTCACGGGGCCCCGCCCCTGCTCGCGGGGCCCGCCCGGCCCGCGGTAATTGTAGGTTGGGCGGTGACTCAACGCCGGCGCCCGCCCGGCCGGTTCTTAAGCAGCGGCGCGCGGGGCGGGCGCCGAGTGTCGGGCGCGGCGGCGGCGGCGGGCGGCGGGCGGCGGCGGGCGACGGCGGGCTGCTGTGCGCTCTGAAGGGCTTTCCTCTGCCTCCAGGTCCGGAGAGCGGTCTCAGCTGCTGCGGCAGACTCGTGTTTCCAGGGAACTAAGGAAAACCCGTCAGGAACCGAAGATGCCGAAACCAGTGAGTAGGCGGCGTCGGGGCCGGTGGGATGCTCGGGGCGCGCCTTTCCCGCCGCGGCACCTGGGCGGCGCGTGGGGCGCTTCTGAGGGGAACCGGGTTCTTTTGTCGACGGCGGAGGGCCGGAGGGAGGGAAGCGGCCCCGCGCGGGCTCGGGGGTGGGTCCTTCTGTGGAACTCTGGAGGGAGACGGCGGCTGCGCTGCTTTGCGCTCTCGGGGCTTTCTGTGTGTGGCGCCCGCGCCCCGCCGCGCCCCGCCGCGCCCCGCCCCAGTCGTGTCTGGTCTTTTGTAAAAAAAAAAAAAAAAGTCCGATCTGCTGGAAAAGTGTGTTCTAACGCAACTTGGAAGTTTCTTAATAACAAAAGTTGTCTAAATGCCCGGAGAGTCAGGTGGCTCCCGACGACGCCGGTCAGCTCCGAGTCCTTGCACGGCTCGGAACCAAACGCGCCCCAGATCTTCCTCGGGGGCCTCATTGGGGCCCGCGGCCTGGGAGCCTCCGTCCTTCCGGCGGGCCGCTGCTCTCCAGCCCGTCTCACCCCAGGCCTGGGAGGGCGTGCGCTGGTCACCCGGGAATTCGCTGGCGGCAGCAGGATTCCTATCTCTGAAAGAGGTTGAGTCGTGGACCTGAATTGCAGATGAAGGCAGGCGGCCCTGCTCCCGGGTCGTGCGCTCCGGGTCCACATCCTAGACATCAGCCGACTCGAGGCCCGCCCCTCTCTCCCCTGCATCTGCTTCTGTCGCTCTCGGGGTGGGTTCGATTGCAGGCCAGGCCTGGGGGGTGCACTTTCATTGAAGTGGTGGGAACGGGGCGGGTTCTTTGTGACCAGTATTTCTGGGAAGGTTGTACGTATTCACCTGCTTTGACGCAGGTGAGCTGGGACGAGATGTTGGGAAGGGGATTTCTCATTTTTTAATTGTTCTGAATCATGAGGGAGGAAATACCTGGATTCAGTAAAAATTGCAATAAAAGACACATACGGAATTCCAGTTTTTCAAGCAAGTCGGTTCTGTAGTCAGTGCATTTGTTCCCAGTAAATTGTAGATTCTCTAAAAGGAGTTCTTGATGAATCAAGCCTTTACTGTTAGGTTAAATACATTTCCGTGTTCCTAAACTGTCAGATTCAGAAGCCAATAGAGTTTTTGCCTAAATTATATAATTAAGATGATTCACTCATGATGCAGAAAATTTTTTTCCTGCACAAAATTCTTTTTTCAAACTAGTACAAGGCACCCAGGCTTTATGATACCTGTGATATAAAACTGGTGTAAATGCAGCCACTCCCTCAGGGTACCGTCCCATGCAGCCTTTTGCAGGATGCCAGTGAAGACATTACTGTAGGTCTGGTTTTCTTTATTTCACTAAAGGAAAAGAAGCAGAGTTCAGCTTTTAAGATCCCACCTTGAGAAAAAAGGCAGTAAACCAGTTTCCTGTCACTTTTTTTCTTTTTCATTTTTCAAAATGAACTGTTACTTTTATTGTACTAAAATGTACATAATACACAATTTACTATCTTAACCGTTTTTAAGTGTACTGTTTAGTGGCATTAAGTACATTCACCACCACCACCCCGCTCTACAGCTGTTTGATCTTTTGAAACTGAAACTTTCTACCTATTAAACACTAACTCACCAGTCCCTGGCACCCACCCTTTGACTTCCTGTCTCTCAGTTTTTGACTACTCAAGTCCTTCATGTAAGTGGAATCACACAATGTGTGTCCTTTTCGAGACTGGCTTATTTCACTTGGTATAATGTCCTCAGGGTTCATCTGTGTTGTAGGAGGTGTTAGAATTTCCTCCTTTTTAGGGCTCTCTTTATTTCTTATGGCAGGTATATTTTAATGGTATGTATGAAGATAGATATATTTGAATAGTTGGGGTTTTGGGCTTCCACCTGATCCCTTGAGTTCGGCAGGCAAAGTATTTTTGATTGGTATCTACTGTATCAGAGGACAACTTCCTTTATAAAACAGCGTAAATGAAATAATATTCGTTTTTTCTCTTAATACTGCTTCTCGAATCACCACTTGTTAGAAAGATTGAGCGTTCATTCACTCAGCAAGCATCTGTCCTGCAAGCTGCATTGCAGGGTGTGGTTGGGTGAGACCATGCTTGGTTTGGGGGTCGGGGGAAGGTCTTAGGGTCTGGAACCTGAGCCAGGACACATGCGAATGCTGAAATAATAGCTGGGAGACTCTGAGTGCCACCAAAGAGGGAAAGAAGCTTAGGTCAAGTGCAACACGATGGGAAGAAAACCATCTGATGGGGAAATGGGTGAACTTTATTGAGAAGGTAGCCTTCAGCTGAGTTTTGCTGGAGGGCTGTGGGTAGGATTTGATCAGCTTGGGCGCTCCAAGGAAGGTACTATTGTCTGGTTTTACTTTTCCCACAATTGCTTTGGGGCTCTACTCAACGTGTGGCTTGTAGACTTCCACGGAGGATGGTTTGAGGTCCAGAAGACGCCACACCCTCTGCTCAGCTAATTTTTTGGCCTTGTGAGTCTTCACCTGGGGGAGAGGCATGAGGTTTGTGCAGGGAGCTGGCTCAGGAAGCAGCCCTGTGCCTGTGGTTCAGCCAGGGGTAACCTCCTCCTCTCTTGTGGTCCCCCTTCCTCCTCTCTTCTTAACCACCACACTTGCTTTCTTCATCGTGATAGGAAGGAGGCATGGGGCGGTAGAAAGGAAAACCACAGCAGTCAGGCTTAGGAATGATGCAAGGCCAAGCTCTCTTAAATCTTTTCTGAGCTTAGAGCTGAACTGCCTTAAGCAACACTGGCAGATGCCATAGCTGTTCATTTCTAAAGTTTTGATACGGAAGTTGTTAATACAAAAGCAGATTTTCCCTTCAGTAGGAAAACTGTGAAAGCATGTTCAAAATTCTGTCCTGTGCCAAAATTTTAAGATAATTTCCGAGATTACCTTGCCTCTATGGGGATATATAGCATTTTCCATTTAATTTTTCTCTTGGGTATATATACCCAGTGTGGAATAAGTCCTTGTTTCTTAGCTTCTTGTGTAAGTTGCTTGTCAGTAAGATGGGACTGTTGGCAGTATCTCATTTATAATGTTACATGAGATAATTAATATTCACTAAATATTTTAATAGGCACAGGGTTTACTGAATATACTGATACATTTTCCAATCCTCCTCGCTTCATTTGAGGGGATACATGGGATATATTTTCTGTGTATCCCTCCTTCTTTACCATGGGCAGATGGTGAGTTAGCTAAAATTTTCCCATGTGGTGGTAAGAAGTGCTGGCTAGAATTAGTCATTTGTCATCATCACACTGTGTCAAGCACAGTGAGTCTTTTTGTACATTTCTCCATTAGCTCAATAGGCAGTTATGTGTTACTCTGCTAGATGTTGAGGCCACCAAGACGAGTAGACACAGAGATACTCGCTCATGGATTTACAGTCTGGTGAGGCGGACAGTAATGCTAGAATAACTTGAGTGTATATAATGGCTTGTGGGGGAGTGTTTATCAAGGAGGACAGGAAGGCACCTCCAGGAGGTGATGACTGTTCAGAGCAATGCAAGGAATGAAGGGTCCTTAGCTAGGTGAAGGAGGGTGGTAAGGAGCCTACCAGCCACAGGGAATGACTTGTGCAGTGGTCCTGAGGTGGAAGGGGGAGGAGGAGTTCAGGGTTCCCAATGAGGATGAGTATGGCTGGAGAGGAAAATTAGAAGCTAATTGTACAGAGCCTAGTAAGCCATAAGAAGGCATTTTCAGGACTTAGCTCAGGCGGAAGCACTGAATGTTTTTGATTGGAAGGAAGTGGCCTGATCAGATTTGGGTTTTGAAAGGCCACTGCAGCTGCAACATGAGAATCAGCAGGAGGGTGAAGGTGCAGGCGAAGACTGTTGGAGTAGCCCAGGCGAGAGGTGGTAATAGCATGGACCCAAGGCAGTGTGAGGTAAATGGAGAGAAGTGGGATGTGTTTGGGAGCCCTTTGACAGGACTTGGTGATGGTTTGGGTGCGGGGAGGGGGGGAGCAGAGGGCAGTATAAAGCTGATTTCTGGCGCCTGGCTTGCATAACTGCATGGATGGTAGTGCCATTCACTGAGATAAGGAACCTGGAAAAGGACCAAGTGTGAGAGGGAGGGTTGAGAGTTTGGTTTGTACCTGCTGACAAATTTGTAACTATAATCGATGGAAGGAGTTCTTCTTTCATTATTATAACTACTACCTCCTAAAATATACGTAAATATCAGTATTTTTCTTAAACCACAGTATTTTTTAAATCCACTTGAACTAAAAGTAATCCAGCAGCTTCTTAGGTTTCTTTTGAGTATGTATGTACACTATACACACATTAAATTCAAAGTTAGGATTAATTTAGTGCTGTGTTCTCAAACAGTGGCATACGTAATTATCTGGAGACCTAAAGATCCCTGGGTCCTTCATAGTACTACTAAATCCCCATCTCCAGGGCCAAGTATATTGGGCCCCTGTACTTTCATTAAGCTCCCCAGATGGTACTGATGTGCCCTCAGACTTTGGGAACTTCTGATTTCATAAGAAAGGAGCAGTTTATATATTCTTTTCCTTAGAACCCCAACAGTACAGTGAGACCCTCCTAATGGGGTTGATACTGGTTGTATGTGAGCAGAGGCCAGAGCCCATGGTGTAGTTTAGGGGGCAGCAAACTCCAGTGTGATTCCAGAGCATCCATTCAGGCCAGTGTTCTTGCAGGCTTGGGAGGGGATATTCAGCCACCTTCTTAAAGGTCAATTTCAGTGCCGTGGGTGCTGGGGCCGTCGTTGGTATTTGGAATGTGGCTGGGGTGGGGATGAAGAAGAGAGCTGAATAGATACCAAACTCTGGAAAGACAGGGAGCTAAGATGTCTGATTGAATCTCTGATTTGAGTTCCTCTCTGCAGGAGTCCAGTTGCAGAGCTTAATTTGGCAGTGATCAGGGGGCTTTCAAATTTTGGCTGTCTTTGTTTTTAAAGGGAAAAAAGAGGCAGCCATTTTCCGTTAAATAGCAGGGAAGAAAGAGATGCCATTCCTCATTCCTCTCTCTCCCGTTCTTCCTCGCTGGCCTCTCTTGGTAGTTACCGTCCTAAGTAGTAATGTGATTTGTAACAAAAATTTTAATCAATTTATGAATACTTAAAATTGGGGAAAGGAAAACAATATTACTCTTCTTACTGAATTATAATTATTTTTCTTTATTTTATTTAAACTTATGGGTATCTTTGACAACTTGAAGATTTTTAGGATGATTCAATATATATGCCTGCTTTCTTATAGTATTCAGACATTTCACCTTTAATCTGGAGAGTAAAACTCAGTCTGCTTTCAAAATCAATGAATGCATTTTGAATATGCCTTTATATTTTATTTCATTAGTAACTACACGTGGGAGTCCCCAGCTACTCCAATTAGTGTTTTTCGTTCATTTTGCTTTTTGTTATTTTGTTTTGTTTCATTTTTTAAATTGGGCTCCATGCCCAGCGAGGAGCCTAAACTGAGGGTCCGGTCTCATGAGCCTGAGATCACAACTTAAGCCGAAACCAGGAGTCACCCAGGCACCACCCCCGCCCCCCCGAAGTTAGTTTTTGATTTAAGCACTAAATGTGTGGTTGCCACTACTAATTAAATATGGAATATTTATTGGAGAGCCCAGAAGGTTGCATTATTTACCTTCTAAGAGACTTATCATCCATGCCTGTGACATGAATCTTTAAAAAAGATTTTATTTAGTTGAGAGAGAGAACATGGGGTCCGGGGGGTGGGGGAGGTGGGGAAGTGAGAGAAGCATACCCCCCTACTGAGCAGGGAGTCCTGGGGACCATGACCTGAGCTGAAGGCAGACGCTTAACTACTGAGCTGCCCAGGTGCCCCAAGAATAAAGCTGTTACTCTAGACTTTGGTAAATTTATTTAGTAATCTCTATACCTAACATGGAGCTCTAACTCAGGACTCTGAGATCAGGAGTCAGGTGCTCCTCTGATTGAGCCAGCCAGGCACCCTAGTTGTGTTGTGTGTATTTTGTTTTTTTTGTTTGTTTGTTTTTGTTTTTTTTTTTTAAGATTTTATTTATTTACTTATTTGTCAGAGAGAGAGAGAGGAGCGAGAGTGAGCACAAGCAGACAGAGTGGTAGGCAGAGGCAGAGGGAGAAGCAGGCTCCCGGCTGAGCAAGGAGCCCGATGCGGGACTCGATCCCAGGACGCTGGGGTCATGACCTGAGCCGAAGGCAGCCGCTTAACCAGCTGAGCCACCCAGGCGTCCCTTGTTTTTTTGTTTTTAAGGAAAAAAATTATGCTATAATGTGACTTAGAGACTTTTGACTAAAAATACTGAATATTTAGTGTATATAATTTTCCCAAATAAAAATGTAAAGAATAGTTTGATAATTTAGTATTTAACCTGTATTTTGGCAAGCCATTTAGCTTCTAAGAACCTCAGTTTTGTCATCTGTAAAATGAGAGTAAAGTTTTTAAGTGAAAAGAATTCTGCATAACATAAACAGACAAAAAGTTTGTGTCCGAAATCCAAATAATTTCTCCAGATGCTATCTGCTTTGTGTGTGTGTTGTGTACATTTTTTTCCCTGGAAACTTGCTTTACAAACGTGTCAGTGTAACAGATAGCTAAAACGAAAGGTTTTAGTTTCCAAGTTGCTATTAACCAGGTAGAGTTTGTCCCTAGGCCTAAGTAAAACAGCAATGTGAAATATTTTATTTAGTGAAAGGGAACACACTTTTTTTTTCTCATCCTCTCTTCCTTCTAGTTGTCAGAATTCCTCATCCATTGGAATGAATATGGGCTCCTTCCTTACTCATTGAAGCCCTGTTTTATGCCATTACATTCTAGGGGCTGAAACTGTAAAAGTAAGTAAGATACATTGTTGCCATTAAGGAATTCTCAGTCTAATAGGGGAATCAAGATATGTTAGCAAAGAATTATAATGCAGTATAAAAATTATGATAACAGGTACATAGGAAAGAAGATTAAAGTGTGCCCTGGAGAACTGGGGAAGGCTTCCCAGCCAGTGAGCTCCTGCTTCATAGGTGTTGAGGGGTGCATAGGAGCTCACAAGTGCCCAAGAGCAGAAGGGTGTTTAAGGCCACAGCAGTCAGTGGGCGGTTCTGTTTCCCTTTGTGAGTCACAGTCCATTCTTTTAGGCTCCTCTTAATACCTATAGATAAATGGCAGTACTGGTTTAAAGAACAGGGGGACTGCATTGACATAATAATTACATTTTTAATGTAATGTATTTGATAAAACAAACCTTAAAAGCAAAATGAAAATTTTCTGACCTTGACCTAACTTACTGATTACAAAAAGGAATAGATAGCACCGAAGGACCAGCCTGTGTAATAGCAAGTATAGCAGATTTTGCTTACCTTTGGTTAACTTAGAAGACTCTTTGCACATCCTGTTTTTTCCTAAAGGTCAGATTTGGACTGTCTCTATCAAAAAATTGTCATCAGATAGTATTGTAAATAATTGTTTTTACTTAAGGATGGTATATAGGCCAAGGTCAAATCTAACTGTGACGTGTTTTTGTAGGGTCTCCCAGCTAGGAATGAGTTTTACATTTCTAAAGGGTTGTTTAAAACAAAATAACAATAATATGCAACGGACACACAGTGGTCCCCAATGCCTAAAATATTTATCTGGCCCTTCACAGAAAAATTTTGGCAACACCTTTTAGAATAAAAATAATTATTGTTAAATATGTTATCCATATTATATATATGGGTATATATTATATCCATAATAATATACTATATGATGATAATATATATACCTGGATATGCATTGGGAAGGCTATCATCACCTAGGAGCAGGCATGGTTGGTGTTGAGGTAATATGTTAAGCAAGGTTGGTGCTTGAGCAGGTCTTAATTTATAGAGAAAATGGTAGTATCTTGTGTCACATTTGCTAAGCCATTGTATAATGACAGATTTCTGGCACCTGGTAAAACAAAGCAATTTGTATCTGATATTTGAGTTGAAAGGCAAAGGTTATATAAATGAATTGTTTATCACTGGCAATTTGAAATTAACTTTTGACCTATATTCTGTGTATGAATTTCTGACTGCAGATGGTTTTATAGTTCAGTACCTAATTTAGACCACTCCATCTGAAATAGAACCCCTTTCACTGTGCACCCTTTATTTACCCTGCTTTGTTTACTGAGTAGAACCTAGTTCTACCTGTTAATGTTAGATACTTAGGTTTGATCTTGTGGGGTTTTTTTTTTAAGATTTCATTTATTTATTTGATAGAGAGGTCACAAGTAGGCAGAGAGGCAGGCAGAGAAAGAGGGGGAAGCAGGCTCCCAGCTAAGCAAAGAGTCTGATCGCAGGACTTGATCCCAGGACCCTGAGATCATGACCGGAGCTGAAGGCAGAGGCTTAACCCACTGAGCTACCAGGCGCCCTGTGGGGTTTTTTGTTTGTTTTTATTTCTTGCTTCTTTCCTGGCCACAAAGTGAGATGCAGAGTGGTTGAAAAAAAAAAAAAAAAGCCATTACTGGCTTCAAGAACAAACTTTTGGTTCTTGCTTTATTGGCTTTATTAAATTACGGCTTTATTGATATGTAAGCATTCCTGCCTCTTAGAGGGTATTCTGGGGCAAGCTTCTCAACCTCCCTGTGCCTGCCCCTCACCTGTGAAACTCTGTTCAGGGGATCAGCCACAAAGGTTCTGCTGAGGCCAGGCAGGACAGCGCAGCACTGAAAGCTCCTGGCCCTGTGCCTAGCACGAGCACTGACTCTCCTCTGTCACCACAGAGGACAGAGTACATGTAGAGGGAGTCTACTTATCATCACTACTAAATTCTAATGTGATTAAAAGCTTTTGTTTCGGGGCGCCTGGGTGGCTCAGTGGGTTAAAGCCTTTGCCTTCAGCTTGGGTCATGATCTCAGGGTTCTGGGATCAAGCCCCACCATCAGCCTCTTTGCTTGGCTGGGAGCCTGCTTCCTCTTCACTCTCTGCCTGCCTCTCTGCCTGCTTGTGATCTCTGTCTGTCAAATAAATAATATCTTTAAAGAAAAAAAAAAGCTTTTGTCTCATAATGGGCTTTTTCTTTTTCTGACTTACCTAAAACTACAATAGAATTTACCTTGCTTTTTTGTCCTTTTGCTACCACATGGAACATCACTCCCATCCTTCTCTAACATTCATTTGTTCGTGAACAGATAGAGTACCTACCGTGTACCAGCATCTTAGCCCCTGGAGGTACACTGGTAAACACATCCCTAGTAAAGCCTGGGAGTGACAGCAGCACTGCTGTTGCTTTCCATCCAGGCTTTGCCAAGAGATGGAGGAACTTTTCATTCTCTCACTCTTTGTTGTATAAAGATTTAAAACCACTGGGCAGAGTGTGGTTTGCTTTGTTTTTGTTCTTTGGTAAATCACTTGTATTGGACAGTGAGCCAAGATATTTCTCTAAGAAATATCTTTTTAGATATTTGCCGTAAGTCCTCATTTGCCATAACCACATAGATTCTCCCATCATTCTCAGGCATTGAGGTTCAGGGCAATTAATTTTTTTGAATAATATTTTGGCTATTGCACATTACTACCTGTATAGATTTTCTTATATATCTTAGAAGGAGATCTGGCCATCTTCATTATGTTTGCTTGCTTGTTTTTTTTGTGTTTCTTTTGTTGTTTTTTTAAAGATTTATGTATTTGACAGAGATTACAAGTAGGCAGAGAGGCAGGCAGAGGGAGGGGGGAAGCAGGCTCCCTGCTGAGCAGAGAGCCTGATGCAGGGCTGGGTCCCAGAACCCTGAGACCATGACCTCAGCTGAAAGCAGCGGCTTAACACACTGAGCCACCCAGGTGCCCCTCATTATGTTCTTAAAGAGAAAATTGAACCACAAATCACTCATTAAAAGCTTAGAACATAAATACTATATTGGAACCACCTCTTATTTATGAAAATGCATTATGTATACTAGTATAGTATTTTTGTCGAGGTGTTTCATTGCCTTGGTTAAGTAATTACAGATGCTGCTTCTTGTTGTTCAGGTACTTGCTTACTTACCTAATACATTGCTATTTGGGTGAGACTCTTAAGTGGGACTTAGATGGGGAGATAGTGTGGGGAAAACTTGATGTTTGTTAAGAAACTGGCCAAACAGGGCAGTTAGGAAATCACAGTGAGATGACAAGGCTGCAGAGGGCATGACACAATTTGAACGATTCAACTGTAAAAAGATTTTTTTTTGAGATGGTGGGGGATAACTGAATATCCATTGGATTTTAAATATTAAAACGATAGTGGTATGGTGGGTGTGTAACATACACATGTACTCAAGAGTTCTTTAGGACTATGTATTGAAGTTTTTGCAGTTGAAATCCTGTGGCAGCCTAAAATACACCATCAAAAATGATACAAATTTATGTAAGTATAAATTTATATATTTATTTAAATATATTTAATTTTATACGTGTTTATATATGTATGTTTTTTAAACTGGTGGTAAAAATAGATGAATCAAGAATGTTAGGCATCCAGCTGGGTGAAAGCAGGGGTGGGGTTGTCCTCTCTACTTTTGTGAATGTTCCACATTTTACAAAGTAAAGTTTGTTTTTTAAAAGCACATTATAGGGGTGAAAGGGAAAGATGCTCTTATTTTCCCAAATGGCCAAACGCTTGAGTGTGGCGGGAGGGCAAGTGGGCAGGGACATGTCTGCCCTGGGGTCTGGATTGCGGTGGGGGAGGTAGGGGGCCTGAGAGTCCTCCCAGGGCCCTGCTGACTGCTCTCCACGGATCTCCCAGTAGACATTTCTTGGGAGAGCTTCAGTGTTCCAAACAGATGCGTGCCTGATTTAACCCCAGATTGGACCTTCTCGCCTCCCGTATGCATATTTTATTCAAGGGGACCTCCAGTAAAAATTGCAGTTGATTGGAAAACACACAGAACTCTTTGTTCCCAGCTAGTTGCACTGTTACTCTGTATTCCCACTATCTTGGCGGGGAATTTGGCGGGGGGGGGGGGGGGGGGGGGGGGGGGGGGGGGGGGGTGGGGGGGCGACACACTTGTTCAGAGCCCTCATGCCCCGACTGGAAATAGGTCATTGCCTCAATGGCAGCTCTTGCAGAGCTGAAAATTGGAAGTGAGCGTAACAAAGCGTGGGGCATTCTGGAGCAGGGTTTTGTGCCGACTCGAGGCTGGCATGCCTTCTGTGCTGGGGCTAGGTCCGAGGGTGGGTGGGAGGGAGGGGTGCGGACATAAGTGCTGCAAACCTGAGCTGCCTGAGCAGGGTGGGGGGGCTGTCAAGGGAGCCCCCCGCCCTCACGCCTACTAATTATGTGCCTGGATCTGACATCCTGGATTTCAACCAAGTATAAATTGAGAGTTTGTTTTTGTTTTGTTTTGTTTTTGACTTAGTATAATTTCAGAAACCCTGGGCTGTTTAAAATAACTTCTTTTGAAGTTTGCTTCTGTAAGCGAATTTTGTAAGCTTACTGATTTAGTTTGGATTTTTGTTTTGTTTTGTTTTTAAACTTCTGGGGTCTTGCTCTCTATTTTCCAAGATGTGAAAAGCCAGTGTTACAGGAGAAATTATGTTAACACAGTATGCATGTGATATTTTTTTTAAGGTTTTTTATTTTTAAATCTCTACCCCCAAGGTGGGGCTCAAACTCACAACCCCGAGGTCAACTTGCACACTCTAGGGACTGAGCCAGCCAGGAACCCCTACTGCACATGTGATCTTAACCAGGGACAAAGATTAATCAAAGAAATGGCAGAAGATTTAAGGTATGACTTATCTTAATGAATGGACATTTCCATTCTTTGATAGTCTTTCCCCTCCCACCAGGTTAGAAAGGAAAAACCCTTCAGGGACTTCTAACTTTACAAAGAAAACAGTACATTCCAGGTGGGTAGTGAAGTCTAATCCACAGGCCTTTAATTTCCTGTATTCTGTGAGCCTAGAATTAAAAAATCATTGCAGCAGGTGATAGCCATCTTGGCTCTATTCATTTTGTCTTTTTACGGAATCCTAAATTTGTGGCTATAACTAACCTCCCTTTTCAGTGAACTAAATTGGTGCTGAAGTATAGTATGTAAGACACATTGAGCAAAACTGAAATCACATGTTACAGAATCAAGACTTCACAAGCCTAGTAAGCTAAAGAGAAAGAGACCTTGGAGTGGGGAGAAAAGAAACGTATAGACAGCATCCATGTTTCTGGAAAGAAGTCATTTCTTTGTGGAATGTGACATTTCTTTGATTGGTTCTTCCCCTCTCCTAAGTCAGGTGTCAAAGCATCATAGTTAGTTTCATGCCCATATTAAATCTACACATACAGCGTATGTCATTACTAGTATAAAGTTGGTTCCTACCTAACAGACTCTCACCAAAAAAGTTTTTAAAATGCACAGCTAGTGGGTATGAGGAATACGATTTAAATGCCCTTGGCTGATCCCCAGTATGCCTCTGTAGCATAGATAGAACTTGGGTGAGAGTGATGACCCTTTCATATGCCAGATGTCTGGAAGGCTATTTCTTTCTGCCTCAGTTCCCTCTTTTCTAGAAGCTGTTCCTGAGCCTGTGAACAGTGGCGAGGGCTCAGCACAAAATGTTCCCAGCCCACTTTTCAAGTAGGGGGAACTGACCTTTTTTTAATGCGGCTGCTCAGAAAATGTTCCTTTCTGGCTCTGAGGTTGTGATTTGCTCTGGTTATAATGACTACAAACAGGATTGGTTTGTCTGCTTTTTGTCCACAGTCCTGCCTGGCAGGAAGTGGGTCTGGGGGTAGGAAGTGACTTACTTTTAGAGGCAGAAAGAGCCATGAGTCCTGAAATTATAGGATGGATATTAGTTGAACTGGGCTCTTTGTATATCTATACTTTTACTTGGGAATTTGGAACCAGCTTTTCAGTTCAGAATTTAAAACCACTGACTTACATTGAAAGATACAACTTTAAGAATTTAAGAGCCATATAAATACAAACAAATATTTTTAGTAGCTGATTATCAGAAGTTGAGGTGGCTGCATATACCTTTCTAGGCCAGTTTCCTCGGCCTTTAAAAGAAAGTGGTTAGGGACACCCTGGTGGCTCAGTTGGTTAGGCGTCTGCCCCTGGCTCTGGGCATGATCCCAGGGCCTTGGGATCTAGCCCCACATGGGGGCTCCCTGTTCAGTGGGGAACTTGCTTTCCTTTCTCCCCTTCACCACCCCATCCCCTGCCCTGTGCACTCCCTCTTTCTCTCTCTGAAATAAATTAAAAATCTTTAAAAAAAAAAAAAAGGGAAGTGGTTAGATGAGGATGACTTTTCCCCTCTCACTAAGCAGTATCCATTAGAATCAGCCTACAAAATAGTTGGACCTTGTCACGACTTGAGTTGTCAACTTAATAGACTGTACATTTATATTACATAAAAATGATACAAAATATAACACATAGATACCTGGAACTTGTTTGGAAATCCCAAGACCCAGCTTTTATGTCAATGCCCTGCCATATATATATATATATATATATATATATATATTTACATATATTTACTTATGAGATCATGGTGTATGCACATGCACCCGCGAGCCCATGAGCGGGGGGGGGGAGGGGCAGAGGGAGAGGGAGAAGCAGACTCCCCACTGATCAGGGAGCCTGACCTGAGCCAAAGGCAGCTGCTTAACTGACTGAGCTACCCAGGTACCCAGTACCCTGCCCTATTATTGTCCACTGCACATTGAGAATTTAACTTTAAGAGAGTTTAGAAAGGTGAGGGGTATGTAGTGCTGACTTTTATGGTTAAGTTACTGTCAAAATTCCTTAAAGTGATACTGCATTCTTTGTTGAAATGAGGTAGGTGCCCACCCCATGGTGTCACATCGCTCTTGGAGTAGGAGGTAGGGGACTGGCATACCCACTCCCATATTTCCATGTTAAAATTTAAACCAATGTTTCGTAAAACTAAAGACTGTGCTTAACGTGCACTGAGAAGCTCAACTGATAGCTACTTGGTTTAGAATGGAGCTGAGGTAGCTCATTTGTCATTGAACTCTGGTTATGACCTTACTTCTTCACGTGGGCAAACACTGACTAGTGACTGCTTTTTTATACCCCTAGAAGGAATAGGAGGGGAGGGCACTGGATTGCTTTAATTCAGAAGGATAATGACCCAGCCAAAGCCACTAGATTGTGGCAGGTTCATTTGGTGTCTTGATAGATATTCCCTGTAGGACATTCTCAGTGTTCCATTAACTGTTAGCATCAGCCCACAGGTAGCCAAGTTTGAATTGTCCTGCTGGCAGAGTGACCACCATCACCAGGAATGGAGTATCTGGAGCTGTGTGATGGGCACCAGGAGACAGAGAACAGCCACCAGCAGCATCACCCAGTCCTCTGACTTTCAGTACTTCATACTCCCAGGAATAGTGGGACCACCCATCCATGATTCCTGAGAAGGGTATAGGAGTTACTGAGAACTGTGGGTCAGCACTTTGAACTCTGTAGAAGTGCTGTATAGTGGTTATCACCTGTCACAAGTGGACTCTTGTCAGCCCTAACATTTGATGATTTTATTATTCCTGTTACTGGGTCATAAAGAGCTAGTGGATTGTCCTAGTTTTGTGTAACTCTCTGAAAACTTTATCAGAATGTGAGCTTTATATTTATCCTACCCATCTGTCTTGAGTGGTTTGTGGTGCTATAGACAAAATGGTAATACACAGTATTTTTACTGAACTGCCTGACCGTTTTTGTTCTAATTAATTCCAGACTTTTACATTTGCAAACTAGGTGACCAGTTTCCTTTGGCTGTGAAAATTTTCCTGCGCCTAACAGTCAAGACAGTTTGCTCACCACCACTCCCAGTTTCTTTAATCTTGAAAGAGAAGAGTGTAGAAAGTGATGTGATTGGCTGTAGTTTAAATGTAAGATACAGAGGAGCTTGAAAGAAAAGAAGAGCAATGTTGTAAGTCATTATCCATAGATTTACAGGTTTGCCATTAGCGGTATCTTATTAGTGAGAGTATTTATACTGTTATTTCCATGTTCTCTAAAGGTCAGTAAGCCTCAAGAAGTCTGGTGTTTCAAGCCAACACTTAGCCATGTATTTCTGGAATTTTAAACTTTGAGCCCAGCCAGCTCTGGGCATGTGGTGACACATGGCTCCTGCAGGTGGTGGGAATGTTTAAGGAGGGAGCCCTGCTTGCCCTGCTCTGGCTGGGGAACCATGCGTGGTTTAGTGTTTGTGCCAGTGCAGTATCAATCAGATCACCGTGGCCTTTACTCCATTTAATGCAAAATCGTATTTTAAGGACCTCGTTTCTATTGTATTTGTCCTCTCTCTGTGCAGTAATGTTTTTCTATTTTGGTACATACCTTCCCAAAGTGTAACATGTCGGTTTTCCTTTTGGCCTCTTTATTCTTAGAAGAATGGCGTACAGGGCGCCTGGGTGGCTCAGTGGGTTAAGCTGCTGCCTTCGGCTCAGGTCATGATCTCAGGGTCCTGGGATCGAGGCCCGCATCGGGCTCTCTGCTCAGCGGGGAGCCTGCTTCCCTCTCTCTCTGCCTGCCTCTCTGTCTACTTGTGATCTCTCTCTGTCAAGTAAATAAATAAAATCTTTAAAAAAAAGAAGAAGAAGAAGAAGAAGA
This sequence comes from Mustela nigripes, assembly GCF_022355385.1. Lineage (NCBI taxonomy): Eukaryota > Metazoa > Chordata > Mammalia > Carnivora > Mustelidae > Mustela > Mustela nigripes. Next base: position 141,253,496 of record NC_081561.1, on the reverse strand, counting down.
ATGGCGTACAACAACAAGGTGGCTTCTGGACTATCTTCCTTGAATAAAAGTTGGGATCTTCTAAATTATATGCTTATTAGAAACTAGAACAGTGTAAAATATGGTCAATGGATTTTCGGTGGCAACTACTCCTGTATAATTTTGTTGTTTATATAAACATTGTTACTGGGAGCAGCAATGCCCTTTTAACTAAGACAAACATTTTACTTCATCGGTATAAACAAAGTTTCTTTTAAATAGTAGCCTTTACTTTGACCCCCTAAAAAGAACCTATGATGTGGAGGGAGAAGAGCTGAACAGTAACATCCACTTGCCTTTGTGGTTTTCCACCTTTGCTTCCCTTGGCTGAATTCACGCGTCTGCATTTCTGTGCTAAGCTGGTGAAGGTTTGCTAAGTTAATGGTAATGTTTTACAGAGGTCGGTTATTTGTTAGCTAGTCCTTGTGAAAAATGACCGTGCATGTCATAGCTGATATTAGGATTTATTGAGTTGGAGTCTCATTTATAATGACTTGATTTTTATCTTAAAGATAAGATCAGGATCCAGAGGGACTTCCAGATAGGGGTCCATCTGTTGGGATATGGAGTATATGGGATATGCAAGCATAAGTTTGCAACTCTACTTCTAGTTCTAGTGAATGAAAATTTAGTAGAGATATTTTCACATAATGGGTTATAAATAGTAACAGTAAATGCATAATTTTGCCAAAAGGCATTGTGGCTTTTTGAATGTTTGGGATAGTAATCTCTTCCCCTGATGAGCAGTGGCTATCCTGGATGGCCTCACCTGTGAGCTTGGTAGAGTCATAGACTTACAGGCTCCATCCCGGCTTACTGAGTCAGACTCTCTGGGCCTGGGGCCCAGAAAACTGTGTCAACAAGCTCTTTAGGTGATTCTTTTGCTTGTTGAGGTTTGGAAATCACTGCCTTCAGACGAGCACTGAGGCCCAGGGAATAATTTATAAGGTGCGCCTGGCTGGATATCCTAAACTTACTGAGGGACACCAGATTTCATTGCCATGTTTCTTTATGCAGCAATGGACGGGCTCTGGAGGCATTGAGGTTAATCTGGGAAAGTCTGGGCGGCGGGTGACAGACACTGGGGAGGGTATGTGCTATGGTGAGTGCAGGCCTGATGATTCATAGACCTGTACCCCTAGGGCAAATAATACATTATATGTTAATTTTTAAAAAGCACATAGTGACTCAACATGAAAATCAAAATGCGGTAGTTTCTGTAATTATTCAGTTACATAAACCAAAATAGCATCTCAGAAAACTGTTAAAACTCACTTATCTGTTGTGAGAATTTTTCCTTGTCCCACTCCCCTTCTTCCCCCATTTGTGGGAGAACATTTACTCTATCTACTTCCTATCAGAGCATTTCTAAGTATTTGAAAGGTCTTATCCAAATATTTGAAAGCTGTTGGAAGTTGCTGAAGTGGCACCTTTGGAAGAGGGCTGGAATGTTGGAAAACAGCGTTGACATTTTTAAGTGATTATGAAAGGTCAAGCTCTTAATGTAATCTTGGTGGTGCTTGGATAGTTCTACTCAGACTAATTTTTGAGTAAATGCAGGTCTGATAGTATTGGGACTAACCTGTTATAACTGAATCCATTGCCTGAAATTCAAACATTCATATGCAATCATTTGTATTTTCCTTTCTATCTTAAATGGTTTTCCTGTGTCTTAAGTATGTAGGACAATCACTAAACTTCCCCCTGCCGCATTCTGGCTACAAAAATTGGGTCTGATTGCCTTTTCTTCAGAGACCTTCCCACTTATTTGCCTGTAAAGTTTGTGGAGAAACTTGTCTTTTGAATGTTTCCTTCCTGGTCTTTAATGCAATATGAATTAAATCTGGAAAAAGTGTGATTGGAGAGGTAATCTTAAACCACATTTCTTTAAAGTGTCTCGGGAGGAAATGGGCACTTCCCAAAGGAAGAAATGCATGGCTTGATTTATTTACCGAAACAAGGGAAAGAACTGGGAGGTAATTTGGCAGCCAGAAGTTTAGCAGTCACACATGGGTTGGAAGTAAAACACAGTGTTTCATTGTCAGCTCTTTAACACATCTCTCAGACTCTTAGAAGGCATTTTAGATACTATTTTGATAAAATTAAACTACTACTTGGATAAAATTAAACTACTACCCTACTGGTCCTTGGGGATATTGGAAGAAACTTCTGTGTCAGGGAATCCTGACTAGGATAGCATTCTGGGATTTTGTGACAAAGACATTAACACAGCAAAGACACTCAAAAATCTTCCTGTTAAAGAAAAAGGAAACAGACTCAACCTTCACTTATGTGACCTCAAAATAGCCTCCTTTGTATCATCACCTCTTCGTCCCTCTCCCTGTGAAGGTAAGATGATGTTCCAGAGAAGAGCACAGCCACTGAGCTGGATGTGTCAGAAGCCACTCAGATAAGTTTTAAGTCATGGAGTGTTACAGTTGGGAGAACATTTCCAGTTACAGTGCTTGATGTTACAGATGAGGGGAAGTGGCTTTCTTCAGGATGGACCACTGGGCAGGAATTGGCTGGGATGCCTGAGGAGATGGGTCCTGACCCCTACGTGCTGTCAGGTCTATGCTCATGATTTCTCAGGTTTGGGGGAGAGTAAGCAAAGGGGAGAGTGGATTTATTTTTGTTTAAAAGTAAATTGTTACTGAGTTTATTTTAAAAACAGATTATGGTTTAACACCTGTACCTTTACATTCTCTTATTGGAAAAAGAGATGCCTATTTCTTTGGAGCAGTGAAACCTGTACTTCTCTGTGTGCAGCCGGAGAGTTGCATTTCCCTCCTGGAAATGTGAAGACAGGTGTGAGCTTTTCCTTTCCCCATGAAAACAGTCTCCTGGCCAGCTTTTAATAATATCACAGTTGGCTATTTTTCTCATGAATCTCTTCAGTCCATCCACATCTTCCCTAAGAAGGAGTTGTGGGCCTGCCTGTTCTCACAGCTCTAGCTTAAATCGCAGCCCCACACCTCCCCTTGTGCTGTTGGACTCTAGACCTAGCATGTCAGAGGCAGAAGGACCTCAGGACTTCCGTCCAACCCTTGGCTTGCAGTTAAAGGGAGTGAGGCCCGGGGTGAGGAAGTGCTCAGGCTACAGCACCAGCTCTCACACCCAGGCCCCCTGGCTGTGTTTTCTTGCCTCCGTTCAGTGATCCCCAAATCAGCTGGGCCTCACTTGCATGGCTTTAAAAAAATACAGATCCTTGGGCTAAGGCCCGGAAGCTCAGGTAGTTGAAAGGCTGACTGTTCTAGGGGTTCTAGTAGTTGGGCCTGTGTAGAAACAACTATGGTGAATGGGGGCTCTTAGATGCCTGCGCACTCTGTTTGTTCTGTTGTAAGTGCGTGAAGGTCAGTGGAGGTCTGAGTCCTTTTGTCACAGGGCTCCCTCGTGCCCAGGGCAGCCAGTAAGTATTTGATTGGTCCTTGTAGAGTGAGTGAGCCCCAAAGGCATGCCAGGTGCCGACTAACTGGGGCAGGCTGGGAACAGTGAAATGAAGCTATTATGCTTCATTGGCTTGTGGTGTCCCAGTCTTGATCTGAGCTAATCCGTAAGAACAGCAAAGAGAATTTTTTAAAGAGTAGATTATTAAGCAGAAGGAGGACAGAGACAACATTACAATTAGGTTTTCATTAACTTCATTAACTAAGGCAAAGAGGTTTATGTGTTAAACTCCCGTATCAACCTGTGCATTCTCTAGAGGTGCGGTGTGTATTGGGGAACGGTAGTCATGGTCATGGAAAAAAAGCATGCGTGGCATTTAGCTTAGATTGAAGAATTTTTACTGACTGGTTTTGTTCTTACTTTAGAAGTAAAACTTAAGTTCATTCCAATTTTTGTTTTTAAAACATTTCTCTCAGATACAGACCAGCAGCATATACTGATGCCCTAGGCAGTCAGAAAAATCTCCTGTCTTCCTGAAATGAAAGCACAACTCCCTTACTAAGCGAGGCTACTAGGGCAAAAAGAAGATTTTTCTGCCAAATGTGGCCAGTATGGGAAATAGGCGTTAAACTTACTAGAATCTCATTTCCCTGCATGGGTTCAGGCATCTTTATTTAAAGTATTTTGACTTGGGTCTAAGACATTTTCGTTCTAAAATTGTGACATAGTACATAACATGAGGAACCTCATTATTTTTAATCTATGGAGTTTAAAAATCTGTTGTTAGCTCCATTATCTGACTTATTTGTGAATTCCCATTACACCTAGTGGGTACAGTTAAGTCTGGTTCCTTCTGTTAGAACTTTCAATATGGCTTTGTATCTTAGCTTCAGTTGGGGTAGCATGTGGAGGAGACCTGAATTAAACTACCGTGTACTCTGTCAACTGTGAGCGCATGAGTGCGTGTATGTGTACATGTACACGTGCAGCGGGGGTGTGCGAGCAAAACTAAACTCAGTCACCATCATCATCCGCAGACAAAGCAAAATGTTTAAAAGGTTTTCAGTGTTTTGTCAGGCCTTACAGAAACACTGCCTTTTGGAGTTTGATTTCAGTGACTGACTGCATATTCTGTATATACACCTGTAGCCCCATATTACTTTGGGATTTTGTTACCTTCAGCAAGTGTTAACTTTTGGTAAGTGTGATCTGGGGGCAAATAACAAGACAATAAAAATTACAAAACATGCGTTCTTTTCTTCAGCCTTTGCACATGGTTCGGGGTTCAGGGGGGTATGCTTTAAGCACATGGACCTCTCTGGGTTTTTGGTGGGACCATCCTCCCGCTTATCACGCAGGATCCTAACAGGCCCACTGTATTTCTGGGCACCATTGCAGATACGAGCATCATCTTCCATCCAAGTCTCAAAACAATTGCTTACCTTGGAAACTCAAAACAAAGATAATTTAAAAGGAGAGTTGGGGGGGAGTGCCTGAGTGGCTTAGTTGGCTAAGTGTCCAACTCTTGATTTCAGCTCAGCTCTCTGCTCCGGGCGAGGAGCCTGCCTGCTTCAGATGCTCCCTTTCCCTCTCCCTCTGCCCCTTCCCACCCTGTTTGCTCATGGGAGCGTGCTGGAGAGCAAGTGCGTGTGCACACTCACGCGTGTTCTCTCTCTCTCTCTCTCAAAAAGGGAGAGTTGAGATTTAGATACTGCTCAATTTTGATTTCTTCTGATTCGTAATTGCTCAAGTCTGATTTCTTTTAAAGTCCTGAATAAGTGGACCAAAATATGTATATAAATGGTCCTGTCATCTGAGTAAAAGCTTAATTTTAAACACTGATACAAGTTTATGCTGTATTTCATTATTAAAGATCTATAAAGTTGAAAGTAATCTTAACAGGCTTTACAAACATGGAACTCCTCAACCTGCTTCTGATGAAGGCAGTGCCCTGCTGTGGTCCTTAGTCTGGGTAGCAACCTCCCTTCTTCTCAGGGAAATGGAAGTGGTGGGGGGCACTTTTAGGTCCCTGGTGACTGAGGACACCTGTATTTAGTAGGTGGGCCCAGGGATGCACTTGAGATAGTCTTGCAGAAGGAACACCTGCGCCTAGAGTGCTGATCATGCCCCCTGTGAGAAACACAGTGAGGGTAGTCACAAGTCCAGGACCGAGCACAGCCGTCGCAGAGCAGCTCGGCTGCGGGGCCGCCAACATACCGCTCTCCCATGTCTTGTTTAGGTTCATGACTTCGCTCATCTCAGCCTCTTAGCTCAAGATTGTAGAGCATACCCCATATGTGAATATACACATATATTGATAAAATTAACTTGACTTTTAATTTTAGTGACATTTTTGAAAAGAAGAAAAATTCTGTGTCCTCAAATCAGATCTGGGAATTACACTCAGCAACTGAGCCACCCAGGTGCCCCTGGAGCTGCTTTTTCATCTCTAATATGTGCATCTGGCACCATAATTGAGAAAGCTGTATCTTTTGTGCTTCATAAATGCCACTTTGTGACTTTTTTAAAAAATTATTGCCCGTAAGAAAAGAAACTGAAGTTTTTATATTTTAATATAATTGAAGAATTTAAAATAAGCCTCATCTTTGTAAACTTAAGATTTAAAAGTTTGGGGAGACTTTTCTTGAAATTCTAGAAAATTAATACCTCACTTCTCTTTACTGTCACCCAGAGAACCTTTAAAAGAGGGTGTATTTGTTTCAAAGTATCTCTTAGTTACCAGTCTTGAGGGTTAGAAGAAACAATCCATGAAGACAGATTTTGTTTCTGAAGTCAGGACTAATGTGGGCGCTCAATGTCTGTATTGCACTGGCTGGACACTTGGGCCTCTGTTAGCTAAGTTTTAGTCCTGTTACTCTGTCCTCTTGATATTTGCATCCAAGCAGGAAGATTTTAGGGTAAATGTCTGTCTTGCTACTTACGTATTTTACTTGAAAAATGATTAAAAGCAGACATTTCTTTTTCTTTTCTTCTCTCTCTCTCTTTTTAAAGCAAACATTTCTTAATCATAAGCATTAGTGGGTATGCTGTTTTCCTTTGTGACAGTGATTTAAAGTAGATTTTTCTGTTTTCCGTAGGCTAGTAAATTCGAATTTTCTCAAGTGATAAATTTGAACTACCCTGAAGTGAATTGTTTAAAAACAAAAAGCTCAATGGGAATTCGAGACCTCTTGAAGGCCCCTCCTCACCCCTACCTCCATTCCTTATGACCTGACCATCCCATGATCCATCCATCCCCACATTTTACTTCTGTCCTCTGCCTACAGGCTCTCACAGGTTTGTAGTGAGGGGGGTATACCATTTTTCTTGTCATGTCTTTCATTCCTGAAGCAGTTTTCCAGGTTACTACCTTCTTCACAATTGGCATTAAATTACTGCAGATATTCTCTTTGATGGATCTTCGGTCGTATGACCATTTCTCTTTTCACTGTTTCATTTCCAGTGTTTCTAAACGTGCTGGTATGTTGCTCCTTCTCTCCTCCTCTCACTTGCTGCCTTGGTCGGAATTCTTGAGGAGGCTCACCAGCCCACTGGTGCTTCCTTGGCTGTTAGAAGCGTCAGTAGGAGCTGGTACATGGGAAAATACACTAATGGTTATCGAAGTATTTTTGTAGAAAAACCGCCTAGACTGAAGTGTGAATATGTTAAAGCCGAGAAGGCATACATCTCAGTCCACACTGTGTGCAGTGCTAGGACTTATCAGCTGTCTGCCGCTGGCTTTGGTGCATGAGTGTGTACGTGCGCTCGTATGTGTGTGTGTGTTACAGCATGAGAATGGATACTAGTGAGGAATTTACTCTTAACCATGTTGCTAAGTAGCTTTGAGTTTTTGTGGAAGGCTCAGATTATTACAAGGAAGGAACATTCAGTTAAGTATAATTCCTTTTGGTTTGTTTTTTAGATCAACGTCCGAGTTACCACCATGGATGCGGAGCTGGAGTTCGCCATCCAGCCAAATACAACAGGAAAACAGCTTTTTGATCAGGTTGGTCTCTGTGAGCTTAGGAGAGAGAATTCCCAATTAGGCAAAATACTTTTGCAAATCTGAAGTGTTTTGTTGACTGTATTGGTTGCTGCTTACTTCTCTTCTTAGGGGAGGACAATTTCCCGTCCTTCCAGGGGGTTCACATGTCGTAAACACTATGCAGAAGTAGATGTTCACAGCCCTGTGAGAGGAAATTTAGGGAAAGCTCGGAAGTCTTTATCAACACAGTGCTATATCCAGAAACTCTGACTCCCATCCCTTCACCCCAAGGGTGCAGCGAGGGTCAGACACTGCCTGAGGGCCTGGCTGGAACCCAGCAGGTCGTAACTTCCATGTCCAGCTGCAGCATCTGTGAGCTCACTCAGGTGCCAGCAGATGCTCTTCTGTTAGCTGGGCACCAGAGCACGTCTGCATGTTGGAGTGTTTCTTCCCGAGACCTGAAGGTGAATGTAGAATTTGCCATTCTACATGACTGCCATCGAGAAAGCTGGCTGTGATAACTCTTCCATGGAGCAGTTCCAAGCTTTAGAACAAGATTTTCTGCTCTGGGGTCAAGGATCCAAGAGGGCAACAGGAGCAGACATGAGTTTACAGGTCCCTTGAGCGATAGCCTGCCTCGCTGAGAGGCCCTGCTCATAAGGGAGGTGATGTTCTGTACCCTAGCACCAAACCCGGAAATGGGAATGGGTGCCAGTTAGGAAATGTGGGAGGTAGAATTCTAGCAGATTTAGAAGGTATTCATGATTCCCTTCTGTGCTTGATGGTAAACCTCCTTTTTAGCCCCAAAGTGAGCACCCAGTGGGTACACACACACCCCGGTTCCAGTGTGTGCACGTCAGGCCTCCTGCCCTAAGAGGGGATACCTTCTCCACTCTCCCTCTGCTGCTGTGATGAGGTCATCCCTGGCTCTGCCTTACCCACTAAGGATGAAGGCATTTACTGCTGTGGGTGAGGCTGGACTTGGGACAAAAATCTAAAGGGTTCTCCTGAAAGACAATCCGGAAGTAAGTTAGTGGAGCCAGTTGAATGCCATGTGGGTCAGTGGTTAGAACAGGGATGGGTAGGAGGCCCTTGGTCACCTCAGAATTCTTGCATATAAATGAGTGCTGGGCTGCCCTCAAGAAATTTTTGGAACAGAGATGGGAACTCGAGGTTAGGTGGTGAGAGTTGTGATGTCTCAGCCATTTTGTTGTCCTTGCCTCCATCTGCCTTGTTCCATTCACATGCTGCTTCTCAGAAATATGGGAAGAGACCATCAGGAGTTCATGGTACTTTCTCAGGGTAGAAAGGCTGCTATCTCTCAGAAGATCCTTGTCTGCTCCTTGGGGTCTTTTGGAAGGGGTGAGGAGTGGAGAGAGCTGGAGAAGCCTGCCTCCTTCTTCCAATACTCCAGTCGTGTGGTTCAGTTCTGTAGACGTTGTTAACTGCCCACTCGTGTGCTGGGCCTGGAGCTGCATATTGCCCAGGATTATCTCCACTTCTCCATCCGGGGAGCTGTGGGTGGAACTCGACGTGTTCCTAAATGCTGAATAGTCACATCTAGTCTGGTGTTCGGACTGGTTTTAAGCCAGGTATTTTTCTTATATTAGGTTATCTCCTGCCAGTAGCATGGAGCTGGATTAATGGGTGTGCAAAAAATGGACCCTGAACTTAGCAGACACGGGTTATTTAAAAAGTGCTAACTACGTAAATCCAGTCAGCATGCCTAGTTTTGATAAGTTCAGTATCTAAATTATCCCAAAGCTCGTTGGTTGTGTGAACAATCCTATTCAAGCACCTGTTACTATTCCCCACCCCAGAATGTCAAGCCCCCTGAATCCCACTTTGACCTCTCTGTTCCCAAGTCATGTTTCCTGCCTTAATCTTGGCCAGCCCCCCCAGGACAGGTAATGATATCCCACTACCCATCCTTACTGGGAAGGGAAGTAGTGGAAGACAGAGAGACTCTGAACTCTGCCTTCAGCAACAAGGCCTGAATCCTAAGGCTCTTTGACAGAGTTCCCGTTGAGTTTCTTACAGTTTGGTGTACTGTCGTGAAAAATCCCACATGATCTGAGAACATTAAAGCTGGAGCTGACCTGGGAAATGGCTAAGTCTGTGAGGACATCAAGGCCCAGAGGAGATGAGAATTGCCCAAGGTTTTCTAGCTGGCCGGGGCTGGGGCAGGGGGCGCTCACGGTGTCCAGCCCTCCTTATTTATGCTTGTCTCTTTGAAGATCCCTTCATTGATCCTTCCATGTCCTCCCAAGGTAACACATGGCACAGAGAACATCCCACCTTTGGGGTGGTCAGGACAGTTCTCAGTGGACACCCTGGGTGCCTTCTGGGGCTCTTTCCCCACACCAGGCTGGGCATGTTTTCTTCTTTATGTCTTTAGAGTCTGTGTCCTTTTCTCTGTTGCTCACCTGATGACCTTCTAGGTCTGGGAAAGTTGTTCATGAGCCAGACTACCAGTCACTAGAACATGGTCTTTAAATGGAATGGGCTGAAAGAGACTTCAGAGATAGGTTAGTTTGAATCTTCTCTTCCACCCCGTGAGTATCTTCAGTTTCTTCTGCGGTAACTGACCCAGCTCCGCCCCAGTGCTCTTGGCTTATCCACGCCTTGAATCTCGTCCAGGGATCCCATGGAGGGCCTAGCAGTGCCTCTCCGCTACCAAAGTTCGTGAGGTAGCGAGAAGGGTGTGACTCAGTGTGCCCATTGTTTCCACCATCAGCCGCCACTTGACTAAGCTAAGTAGACCTGTCCCTGCATTTTCCTTTCCAAAATTGCCATTTAAAACACCACTGAGGCAGAGATAAAGAAATAGACCCCACCTCTGTTCATATTCTGCTTCCATGGTGTATATCAGCTTTAGGGTGAGCTGAGGACATTAGAGGGAATGGTGAGGTGCTTTTTCCCAGGAATACTGGATTTCCCTTGTAAGGAGGGCTTTAGCATTGATTTTTAGAAGGGACTGAAGGAAAGCAGGTTAAATTCATTTGTGCCGTTTGGGGGAAGCCATTGGAATAGAAGTAAGGCTTTGAAACATGCTGCAGGCAGTTATCCTGTAAGGAGATAAAGATGCCACAGAGACACTTGGCAGATCAGGGTGCCTAGGGACAGGCTTTTCACTGAGTGAGTGAGAGCCCTGGGTCGTGACCACGGTGTTGCTCCACATAGCAGAGGGAGAAGAAGCGTCTGCACTGTGGCCATGGAAATGAGCGAGAGTCTAACTGGGATGGGGAGGGAAGTCAAGCAGATAGGAAATCATTTCAGCCGGTTAGGACCCAGGCTAAGGCTACAGTTCAGTGGATGGAATATAGGACTAGATTGCTTATGTATATGGGGCTTTCTTGTGCAATTTTGAAACAATGCAAAGAGTAAGGCAGGGCAGGTTTTATATCCAAATGTTGAGATGGAGATTTATAGGGAGTGAGAAATTTGCAAGATTGGGTAAAGAAAACCTGGTCTTCATATCAGCTATTCTAAAAAGACATAGCAGGGTTCACAGCAGAGTCCAAGTTCTTCCACATTATCCTATGATGGAACCCTGCCTCCCCTCTTTGGTGTATGGTGAACAGACTCCTGGAGCTCCAGCAAGCATCTGGTCCCCCAGTGGATGAGGAGACAGGCTTAGAGCAGGAGTTTATTTGGAATTTCAGACTTTATTTTAACCAAGTATTTCAGATAGCTGATTTGTCATTTCTCATGTGTTCAGACCTCTTACCCTTTAAATGTGATAGAAGCCATGTATTTGAAAAATGGTAACCTTTTTATAAAGGCTTAGCATTGTATGTCATGGGACTAAAACTGCAGCAGAGCTCTGGGACTTGGTTGTGGTGATGTTGCATAAGTGTCCCCAGCAGCTTGCTTTTCTGTTTCTGAGACACAAGTAGAACCAATGTGGGATTAGGTCTGTAACAGCCCATAGGAGACTTCCTCTGGTACTAGAGAATCTTATTTATTTTAAAGATTTATTCATTTAGAGAGAAAGCATGCACACGTCTACCTGACAGGGGGCAGTGGGGAGGGTGGGGGGGATGGAGACTCTCAGACTGATCTCCTGCTAAGCACAGAGCCCAGGGTGGCCTTAAGAGCCTGACCCAAACTAAAATCAAGGACGCCCAACCAGCTGAGCCACCCAGGTGACCCTGAGGAGAATTTTAAAATACAAAATCCTTGCTATGGCCTAGGGTTGGGTTCTACCTTCCTGTATCAGAATTTCAAATTTCTGGAGGTTGGAAGAATTGCAGTCACCCCTTGGCATGTGTGAAGCGTAACTCCCCTGTCTCCCCGTTTCCCTGGCAGCTCACACCGCCTGTCTCCCACCTTGCCAGGGACTGCTGTTTCCCTCTTCCTAGTTAAGCAGAGGCCTAGGCTAAATGACTGAGAAGCAGGGACGGGCAACCAGCGAGACTTGAGGGTTGCTTTGCTTCACTTGGTTGACATGCAACACCTTTTCTGTGTGGGCACTCCTGACAGGAGACCTTCACACCTGGGACACAAACTTCCTGGTGTCCCCTGGGTGGTGCCTGATGGTGTGCTTACTCTAACTCAGCTGGGTGTCTCTGCTCAGGAAAGTTAATGGAGTACAGAGGAGTAAGCATGAGAAATTACAAGATTAAAAAGACTGAGATTTAAAAATCCTGAATCCTCTCAAGTGCATGTTAAAAATAAATTGTTCCCAGCATTGGGGGGAATAGCCTCTGCTAGTAACAGATTGGGTTTCCTGTCAGGTTGGTGTAGGAGAGGCATGCAGGGTGCTTCTGAGCGGCCAGCACCTCGCTCTCCCCGTCTGCTTCAGCTCCTGCCCCCCTGTCTCTCTCGCACAGGTGGTTAAGACCATCGGCCTTCGGGAAGTGTGGTACTTTGGCCTCCAGTATGTGGATAATAAAGGATTTCCTACCTGGTTGAAACTTGATAAAAAGGTAAGTCAGAGTTAACTATTTACAGGCTGTTGGATTGTTGGTCTGCTCTGTTAACTTTGAAACTGGAGCACCTCACTCTTCTGTTGTTCGCTCTTGTTATTTGTATAAAAGTTTTTACAGAAAAAAAAGCTTGCAGGTTTCCAGTAAGTGGGGGATATTGGTTAGAAACTAGATTTGGCATTTCTCCTTCCTGCTCACTCATATGATGGTTAATTGTGTACCTTTTAGTTGACCTTAGTTTCTTTTTCCCCAGTGAGACTGTTAATCTTATAAACCATGAATCATTCACTGTTTTGTAAGAACCTGTTACTGCTTTGTTTGAACCTGTGATAGATTATCTTCCAACTCCAAAGACTAAATAATTCCATTATCTAAAGAAAACCAATAAGCTTAAATGTGTTTTCTCCACACAATTTGAAAATGCCCCTTTTCCCAAACCTGTGTCTTCCTCCAATATTACTATAGTAAGTCTGGGGGCATTTAGGGGTTGAAAGGAGGGAACGTGAGTCGTTTTTAAATATAAGTTACATGTCCCACGGCTTGACTGGCCATGGAACAGATGCCAGGTTCACAGGTCCCTAGGCAGGCTGCTTCTAAATTTGAGTTCTCTGGAATTGGGACCATCTCCCCAGAAGTTAGGAGCCAGCACTCGGTGGCTCGGTGGGTCACTGTTTGCCTGCTGCTGGACTTCAGCTAAGGAGGGCAGTAGGACTTCAGCTGGCCTTTTTTTGTCATATGTGCTAAAAGGTAACTTTGGAGTAAATGTTATCTTCCTGGGCCTGCAGGTGTCAGCACAGGAGTTGAGAAAGGAGAATCCTCTCCAGTTCAAGTTCCGGGCCAAGTTCTACCCCGAAGATGTGTCTGAGGAGCTCATCCAGGACATCACACAGAAGCTTTTCTTCCTCCAAGTGAAGGAGGGAATTCTCAGCGATGAGATTTACTGCCCTCCTGAGACGGCGGTGCTCCTGGGCTCCTATGCAGTGCAGGCCAAGTTTGGAGACTATAATAAAGAAACACATAAGTCTGGGTACCTCAGCTCTGAGCGGCTGATCCCCCAAAGGTGAGCAAGGGATGTCCGGGCCTGGATGAGAGCATTGGTTGCATCCTTGAAGGGCATAGGTGGTGTGTGTTAGTAGAAGCGGTCAGCAAGCACAAGGGTAGGTGCTGCTCGAGGCGGGGACTGTAGCACTTTCTAATCTGCGTGCTTCGGCACGTGCCCTGGCCTTCAGTAGGCACTGACCTACCATAGCCTTCCCATCAGGCACCGATATGCCTGTATAGAGTCTGTCGTAAAGAACATAGCAGGAAAGGGGACGGAAGAGCAGCTGTGTTATATACGTAATCACATTTCTTAGCTTTCCTTGGTGTATAATGATTTGGCCGCATTAAATCTGTTTTTATTCACTAATGGTCACATAAATTAAACCCATCTTGGAAGAAGAGTCCCCTTAAAATATAAAATACCTTTTAAAAATTTTTCCAGCAAGACTAGATATGTCTTATTCTAGATCCTAATTCTCAAATTGTGAGTTGTCCAAAATGCTGCATATTAGGAAGTAGAATCACTCTTTGTGGTGGTTTTATTTGAAAGAAAACTCAAGGTTTTTAGGTGGGTGGTGGCCTGCTGCTTGCCTCTTCTGCTGGCCATTTGTGGTGACTGTCCTGTGCCTTCTTTGCAATTCAGAGTCATGGACCAGCACAAGCTCACCAGGGACCAGTGGGAGGACCGGATCCAGGTGTGGCACGCCGAGCACCGAGGGATGCTCAAGTGAGTGCTGGCTGGCTGGCTGGCTCCTGCCTCTCCAGAGGGTTGCCTTGGCATTGAGGCCAGATAGGGTCCTCGGGGTGGTTGGCTTCTGGAGCCACTGCCATGGGCTTTAGCCCCAGTGTGGCAGAGCAGTGAAAGGGAATAGTTGCTCGGAAGAGTTTTCTTAAAGCCAGGTGTACGTTCCTGGGGGTAAGAAGCAGTTTAAGCCTCAGGAGCTAAAGCCTCCCTTGCTTTTTCTAGAGGAGAGAAGGTCTTGCGTCTGAAGTAATTCTGTTTTAGTCAGGCGGCAGGGGCATTGTTCACAATGGGAAAAAATCGATCCCAAGTGAAAACACTTGCTATTAAAGAAGCAGGAAGGAAGCGTGAAGGAGGAACGATGTGACCTGTGGCTGTTGGGTGTGAGAAATGGCCAGATTCTCTGTTGGCCTAGACCCCTCAGCTGGGGCATCAGCAGCAGCAGTTCCGCGCATTTTCCCCAGCCTCAGCAGTTCTTCTACAGTTTAGCATCCTTAGGCTCTCGTCTGTCCCGAGCACCTTTTGGGGAAGGAAAGCGCTCAAGGCCTAAGTGGTGGCTGCTGATGACATGGACAGTGGGAGTTCCTGCAGCAGCCTGTGGGCAGACTGTGTCCTGGGAAAGACTGCTTCCAGGACAGTCTGGAAGGAAAATCGGAGTCCAGAGAAACCAGTGTGAGTCAGCTCAGCTCTCAGCAGGTCTGAAGTACATCAGTGGTCAGGGCCCAGGAACTCTCAGGGTCTGGTTGTGAATGGCCACCAGAGGAACAGCAGCGAAGCCAGCGGTTGGCCAACATACCAGAGCTGCCTGTGGGGCCGTATCCTTTGGGGCCACCAGAGTGGTTTTGCGGTTCAGGATCCAGCAGCACGAATAACCGTGTCCCTGTTTGTTCTCCCTGCTAGAGACAGTGCCATGCTGGAGTATCTGAAGATTGCTCAGGACCTGGAAATGTATGGAATCAACTATTTTGAGATAAAAAATAAAAAAGGAACAGACCTTTGGCTTGGAGTTGATGCCCTTGGACTAAATATTTATGAGAAAGATGATAAGTAAGTCGAACTTTATAATTTGTGTCAGTGGGTGAGGTGTTGGGGTTGGAAACGAGAGAAACGGCAACTGTCGACACAGTTTATTTGTAAGTATTTCCCTGGTGGTTTATCAGTCCAGTGTGTGAATCTTTAAGGGCTTTTCGACTGTAAAGTGGCCACATTGTGTCAGAGGTTGGCCCAAGGTGTGCACTGTTCTCTCCTGTCACCATAGCCTGTCCACCAGCACGGTGCCAAGTGCTGACCCACGACCCCACAGAGCGGAGCTGCAGGAAGGCCTCCCCTGGCCTCCCACTGAGGTCCTGCCACCAACCACCGTGGGCACTGGCACACCACAGATACCACCCAGGCAGTCCTCGCCAGGCTGGTGGCTTAAAGTTTGTGCTAATCCAACCAAGAATAGTTACAGTGCTATCAGAGCCCTTAAGATGAATCTGTAAACAGTGGTTTATGTACAGACAATTTAGCTAAATCCTCTGACCCTATGAGAGGTGTCTAATGGCCACAGGTTAGTTGTGTGTGTGCTGAGTAAGGTCTGCGGGAACAGTAGAGAGCAAGCCAGGCCCTCCCTTCTGGCTGCTTTCGGCTGTCCCTGTGCTTACAAACGCTGTGAGTGTGCCTGTTCGCTGCCGGCGAGCTAGATGCACAGGGAACAGATCATTCTCGTTTGGTGAGAGCAAGTTTTCCATGGTGGTTCCTGTGCCTTTGAGTGTTGGGTCTCCTACATATCCTCCCCCTCCCCTCCTTTCCGATGTGCTCTCAGACCTGCAAGAACCCTCTCTCTGGCCTTCCCAAAGGGGGTGCCCCTACTTGGCAGCAGACGCTGTCACACGAACAGTCTGCCTTCAGTCTCAGTCACATGTCTTCTTGGCAGAACCCAGAGTACAGACACCTTTCACTTGGGTGGGACAGGGGCTGGTGTCAGGCCTTCCTAGACCCTCTAGTTAGGGCCAGAATTGGGTGGGAGAGAATCTCTCTCCTGGAAGACCTGGTCCTAGTCAGGGAAGACTGCAGAGAATCCCAGGCACTCCTCTGAGAACCTAGTCGTGAGTGTCAAGGATTCTTGGTTTGCTATTTCCCTGTGTGAGCTGCACCCAGTGTTGTAGAGAAGCACGAACAATTGGGGAGACTCAGGAAACCAGCCCCTGGTCCTCCCAGAGGCCCCTCTGTCAGAGCCCAGTGACTGGTCAGCAGGCTGTGCCTAAAGTGAGAATGCGGTACCCTCGTGGGAATAGACGTGGGAAACTGCCTCTGTCTCAGAACTCCGTTCTTGAATGACCGGATTTTGTAACATGGCTGTGGCCAGAGCTGTCTAAACAGGTTTTTCCAGCTACGGGAAACAGCCATAGCCAGGAACTTGCTGATGTCAGTTTGTAACTATCACCAGCCCACATAAATGTTAATTTTTTCCAAGTGAAAATTTGAGTGCTGTGGTCCATTCAGTCTCTTCCTGCTATCTTCCTATTTCCCCAGTTTGCCAGTGAAACTGGTAGTCTTCTCAAAGGGGTCTTCTCCCCCAAGAAAACACTGGGGCATAGGGTTTTCCTGCCTCACTTCCTGCCTCCTCCCCGCCCCTGAAGGCATCCTTCTTTTCAGTTAGGAAGAAAGACTTGACCACACATTCAGTCAGTAGGCCTGAGTTCTCCTTTCTAGCAAATATTGACCACTTCGTCACCAGTGTAAGCAGGAGGCGGACTCGAGTATGAGGAGAGCTGGGGTGACTCCGAGCTGTGTTGAGTGTTGGACACGGCCCTCAGCAGAGCATTTGTGGAATGTTGTTCAAGGGAGAAATTGGATCTATTGAGTGAGTAAGTTGGGCGATAAGGGACTTAGCGCACCTGCGAATAAACAAATGGACCTTTATTATTCTGTTTCAGAATCAAATATATCCTCGTTGGGAAAGATCTCTTGAGGTCCCTTTTCACAGGATACATAGCTAGTGAGTGGGAGCACGTGGGAATGAAAACATTTGTCTTTTTCTGTCTATAATCCCGTAGATGAGAAAAGGAGGAAGCTTAGAGGGGGAGGAAATAGGCAGACCCCTTCCCTGTGCGCCATCATCAGCTTAGAAACAGAGCGTTCAGATTAGCTGTGTTACTTGGCATCATCATATCAAAACCAACAAAGACAAAACAGTGAGAGGAACCCGCCCTTGTCCCCAAGTTCCAAGTTCTTCAGACCTGTGAGAGCACTCCTTCCCTCCTAGGGCTCACACCTCCCACACTGCTGAGTCCCCCAGTCTTCCTGGTCCTCCCGGAGGCTGGAGCCTGGGACAGGGTGGCGCACTCGGGCTCCAGCAGGTAACCTGACGTGCCCTTGAAGGGAGAAGATAACTGGAGAAGGCTGCAGACAAGCTGGGGCCAGAGCAAGGGCCAGTGTCTTTTTCCCTTGAATTCCTCACTCAAGAGTTGAAAATCACCTCCTCTGATTACAGTTGTAGCTTTACTACATATGTAATAAGCCAGTCAGGATGGTGGCTGTTAGAGAACTCTGTATAGCACAGTAGTGGTAATGGGAGGTACGTACTCTGACATACGTGTAGTATATATAGTATCACATGTGTCTGGTAGATACTTGAACATCACATAAGCCAGTCATTTTCTTTTTTTTCTAAGATTTTATGTACTTGACAGAGTAGGCGCACGAGCCAGGGAAGCAGCACATAGAGAAGCAGACTCCCCACTGAGCAGGGAACCCAGTGGGGACCATGACCTGAGCAGAAGGCAGATGCTTAACTGACTGAGCCACCCAGGCGTCTCAATAAGCCAGTCGTTTAAAGTCACTGCTTCTAGTTTCTGAGGTCACACTCCTGGGCAGAATGCACCTTCCAGCGGCCTCCCTTGTGTGTGTGACCACGCCGTGCCAGAGCAGAGTTAGTGGTTACCGAGCTGGACGAGAGGGGAGCAGAAGACAGTCTTTCAGTTCGTATGAGTTTTCTTGTATCAGATACGCCAGGACCACCCTTGTCCATTCCTTCTCTCTTTTCTGACCTTTGTGACCCTAACTTGAATGTGAAACAGAATTTTCAAAAACCAAAAAAAAACCCCTCCTAGTCTCTTACAGAGACTGTGTCAGAGACTCCGTAGTCCACCGAGAGTAGGAACTTCAGAAGTTCACCTCGGACTGGCAGAGAAGAGTTTGGCCTCTGCGTGTTTGGGTGTGCGTGAGGCGGGGGAGCAGCCTTGTGCTGGGCTCAACGCGGCCAGCAGCAGGCAGGAGGGGCGAGTTCCTTGAGAGGCTGCCTTGCAGAGCCGTGGACTCCAACAAGTGTCTTTGCTTCTGTTGAATGGTGTAGGCAGAGCCATCTGCTTGGCCCACAGAGAGCTCTACCTCATTCCTTTTTTTGGGGGGGGGGGGGTTGAAAAATTTCAAAAGATTCTATCCTTGGCGTTTTGCTACTTTTTTCGTCTCTCCCCTGTTGCATGTCGCTATATCCTCTGGCCCTCTCTTTCAGACCGGTTTCAAAATAAATTGCAGACATCTGTATACTGTCCCCAAAATGCATATTATTTGCAAGGGCTCAGTATACCTTGTTTGTCTTTGGATGTAAAATTTAAGTACAGTGAAGTGCATACTTTGTTCAGTGTTCTCTTGCTGAGTGTAGATAGACACAGCCTGCAACATGCAGACTCTGGTCAAGATCTTAAAGAACATTATCGTCACCCCCAGCTGCAAACGTTGAATTTAAATTTTTAGCAGCCATGTATTTTTTCACTTTGAAATCATTTCAGACTTTTAAAATGTTCCAGAAGTATTAAGTACAGAGAATTCCCATCTGTCCTACACCCAACTTGGGTCTGTGTAATGTTTTCTCATAGTTAGAGTTGAGTTTTCCTGTTCGGGCCAGAGGCCCAACAGGAGTCTGCCGTTCGCTCCCAGGGCCCCTCCTAAGGCCATATGTGATACCAGAACATCTTACTCCGGGTGGTGCTAACTTTGGTTGCTGGTCAAGGCGCTCTCCACTAGACTGCTTTGTGCAGTTCCTGTCTTTGCCTTTGTAGTCGATAAGTGTATTTAGGTATTATTATTTTTTAATTTAATTTTATTTTTTCAGTGTTCCAAGATTCATTATGTACCACACCCAGTGTCCATGCAGTACATGCCCTCCTTAATGCCCACCCCCAGACTCACCCCTCCCTTCAGCCCCTCCCCCCCAGAGCCCTCAGTTTGTTTCTCAGTCCACAGTCTCTCAGGCTTCGTCCCCTCCTCTGATTCCAATTCACTTTTCTTTTACTTCTAATGTTCTCCAGGTTATTCCTTATGCTCCACAAGTAAGTGAAACCATATGATAATCGACTCTTTCTGTTTAACTTCGATAAGTGTATTTAAAGAGACACTCTGAAGCTGTGGAAATATCCTAGTTCTCACATCCATTCAGCAGTCTTACATAAAACAATTACTACTGTGGTTTTTGAGAAGCGGTGATTTAAAAAAAAAAATCTATTTTACATGTATCCATCTACTGAACACAGCCAATTTCTCTTTATTCAGTTATTTAGATCAGCATGGACTGATGGATACTTTATTCTATGGGCTATAATCTATTACTTTTATTATTTTGTTCAAATTTTTGAGTTTGCCTTGAGGGTCCCTCTCAAGTTGGATCCTAAGCCCTTTTGCTATGATCCCATTATTTTTTGAGCACTTCTTTACTGGAATCCACTGTTTCTCTAAAGAGCTCTGGTCCCATTTATTGGAGAATCCCACTTTTTAAAAAAATATGTGGCCTTTGGTCCTGCGTTCATGCTTCTGAATGGCTCTAAATTGTCGTCTGAGCCTCCTGGCGTTTTGAGAGTTGGGGATCAGCTGTGCTGGCGACTGCAGAGCCAAGAAGTGAGTAGCAAAGTGCCCTTGTGCTGTGGGGGGCAGGTGCCGGAAGCAGCGAGCAGACGGCCACCTGCTGTCGCTCTCCCAGCTGTTCCACGTGGGGACCCGGGGTAAAGGCAAGAGGCATTAGGGGCACCTGAGTTCCTTTCCAGTGCCCAGAGGCCTGCAAACACAGTGGCCTCTGATCAGTGGCAAAGCAAACTCCCTGCCTGTTTGGCTGTGAAGCATGTTGGCCACATGTGTCTCAGCAGGCATTGGTGACCCTGTAGGACAGAGCCGTAGAGGCTCATGCCAGAAAGGATTGGCACTTAAAACCACAACCTGGCCGGTGCCATGGCATCGTTCCCCGGGGATGCAGAACTACTGTGTCCTCGAAGAGCTGCCTGTGGGGTTTGGCCTTCAGAAGCCACCCTCTCTACTTGACCTGGCTTGGGTTGTCACAGTAAGACCTATGCTGCCCATCAGTTTTTAATTAAATATGTTGGTAGGGCAGGAGGTTCTGCTTATTTTCTAAATTTAAAGTTTTTATGGTCTGTGGGAAGGGTTAGGTTTTGATGGCAGTGGCTTTGAGTAATGGCTTGAGGGTCTGTCATTACTTCTAGAATGGTGTCCGTGAGTAAATTTTGGAGGTGTAGGAGATGAAGAACACGGTGGGAGTTGTGAAGTTAAGTAGAGCAGTGTGGTCTTGAAATTACAGGGTGAACTTTCTTGGGGATGCCAAAGAGCCAGAGTTTCAGCCAGTAGTGGGCAGGACCGGGGCTTTCCTCAGGGGCGAGTAGTCCTAGTGTTGTCTCAGCAGTCAGAGGATGACACAGGAGGGTCTCTGGCCAGCCAGGGGAGCAGGCCACACAGCACTGAATGAGACCCAGAAGAGTGGAATCCATACCAAGCCCTCCGCTCCTCAAGGACATCGAACAGTTGCAAATATATGCACACCCAGTATCAGGACATCTAAATACAGTAAACGGACCCTAGCAGATGTGAGGGGGAAGTAGACTATAGTAGATAGGAGGAGAGGACTGTATTCCCCCACTGCCAGCAGTGGACAGATCAGCCCAGCAGAAAATGAGCATGGCAGGTGCTGGACGGAACCACACCAGGGGCTTTTCTGTTTCTGTTGGTGAGCCCCCGCTCTGACTAGAGCATGCCTGGAATACCTAAGACATGATCTTTGCATCGGAAAGCTTACCTGCCTGGTCTTCAAAGAGCAAATAAGAGAGAGAACAAAGTGAACAGTTCGTGTAGCAAAAGAGATGCGGGTTGAGAAGGGACAAGGCTATCGAAGGAGGCTGAGCTGTTCTGGAGGGTGCAGGTTTGTGGTGGGGAGGGAGGAGGAGAGAGCTCTTCAGGCAGGGAGGGCCTGTGAGAATCGGGGTGTCAGGAAGCTGAGGCCAGGTTAGAAGGCTGTTGGATGCTAAGTTGAGGCCCCTGGGTTTCATCTTTTGGAACCTAGGAAGGGGACTGGCACTTTGGAAGAGGGGAATAGGTTGACTACAAGGGAAATGAGTCAGACTAATGACTAGAAGTGGAGTTCTGGGGACAAGGAACCAGTTAGGCTCTAGGAGATGGCTGTGTGAGCTGTCGTAGGGTAAAGTGGTGTGCTGGCTCAGGGATTGGAGTTGACTTTGAGATTACTGGCTGAGGTGGACTAGACACAGGGAGATGCCCAGGGTTGCGAAGACTTAGTATTAATGAACTTGTGGAGATTGCCTCGAGCTTGGACCTGACCTTACCAAGCATAGGTAGGACCTCTGGTAATGATGTATCTTATATATATTGTGCTTTCTGGGCTACCTTTATATTTTTTCAAATTAAAATAAAAATATTAAGAACAGCTTTGCAATCCAAGCACAAATCTAACTATCCCCCCCCCCTTTTTTTTTAACCTCAGGTTGACCCCAAAGATTGGCTTTCCATGGAGTGAAATCAGGAACATCTCATTCAATGACAAAAAGTTTGTCATTAAGCCCATCGACAAGAAGGCACCTGTAAGTTTTTGTGGATTCCAGGCGAGGACTTAGAGTTTCTCATTCTTAACAGCCAGATGTGTTTTCAGGAGAACAGATTTCTCTGTATGACAAACACTTGTGTGCGTGCTTGGGCTTGGGTGGGGGGGCGGTTTGTTAAAGGAATTGTCAGCAGGTTACACTGAAGGTCAAAGACCCCCTGAAGTAGAGGTACATGCTGGCCCAGGTGTCCCTCAATCACTAGCTGACTGTCCCCTGAGCTTTCAAGTGGTATTCATTCCTTATGAAGGAAAGGGCAGTTCTGAGTCATTGACCTTCGCCAGATGATAAGCATCTCCTGAAATGCTGCATTTCTAGGCTTCTGAAATGTTGGTTTTCCGGTGGAAAACCAGCCTGCCTCTAGAGGGTGTACTGGGGGTGTGGGGGGGCTCACACCTGTCTCCCTGGAAGCTAGTTGGGGCACTCATGATTGCTACAAGCCTCAAGGGCCAGCATTAGCTTTCAGAGCTGTCTGCAGCTTACCCATGTTAGGAAAAGTCAGACCTGTCTCTGGAGCATTCCTGGTCCACGTGGTCCTTCATGCCTCACCTCCTTTCTCTTCCTCAAACGCGCGCACGCCTGCTTTCCTCTGACCCCCTTCCGGCCCCCCAGCCCCTTTCCGCAGGCGCCTTCTCCTTGCAGGGAGGTAGCTGCTCCCAGTGTGGCTGGTGGGGGAGTCGGCCTGGGAGGGCTTTGCTGGAAACGAGATTTCAGTTCCTGGAGTTTGAAGAATATGGACTGTGAACCAGTAAAGGCAAGCAAAGACTGGAGTGTTACAGAAATTACATTTCAGTTTTATGTATTCTGCTGACATTTAAATTTTCAGCTGATGGCTCAGAAAATCTGAGACATGCAGGCGTACATACCCACTGTAGTGTGACGGAATGGGTGAGGATTTCATCTTCTAATCGGAAATCTGATCCTTTAAAAAAAAAAAATGGCTTTTGAAGAATTCTCTCTTCCTCCTTAGACTGCTGCGATTTTTCCCAGAATCATAGATTGGAGAGGACTTGATGTCTTGGTTACAGTGTGGGGCTTAGAGAGGCCAGGCATGGGCTGTGGTCCAGACCGGGGCCGTCTGGAGCCTTCTGGGGCTGGGATCTGCAGGGTGATGGATACCCCGTGTGGAACAGCGAGTGGCTTTATTGTCCAACTGCTACTCCCCACAGGCCGCTTAGTCCAACATAAGTGAAAACCAGAACTCCTGAAGCGGTTCATGAAAGTATTTTCTCCTTTATTGAAAACGTTTCCTGCTGTTTGTAAACTCTTGACTCCTGCTCCTCCATGGGTAGTTGCGTAGTTGCTGACAGTTAAAGCAGCATTTAATACAGACTCTCCAGCTCCGTGGAAACAGGCCGCATTCACATTCAGCACCATAGCCCGGGGGTCATCGTGTACCCATGTTAACGTGGGCCATGAGATCAAGGCAGTCAGAACGAGAAGATCCTGAGGGCCGTGGCTTGGCTGCTGTCTGCTCACAGGGTAGTGCTCGTTTTTTGGAACTTTTTTTAGACATGTGACTGACAAGCTAGCAGACTGGACTGGACTGGGCTATTTAAAGATTAAGTTGCGTGTGTGTTTTGGCATAAGTTTAACTTATGAAAAGCTGCAGAGTGTTTCCTAATCTTGAAATTCTAAGCAAAAGCAATTGTAATGCTTCTGGTTGAATTAGTTGAGCATACTTTTACTATATACTAGTTTTATGTGGAGCCGTTGATTAAAGAAAAAACAAGGAGAGAGAAGCTTGTGTCGGTTGTGTACTGTGAGTCAGGGCCGTGTTCTAGGACTGTGTGCACAGCAGCAACGGAGCGGGCTTCCTGCCCTCGTGGAGCCTGCCTGCTGCCCGGAGAGGTGCGTGAGCACAGGGAAGGAGCTTTCTGGCCGGGAATCCCGTGGTGCAGCTGTGTCTTACCACCGATGAGGATGAGATGGGGGCAGGGTTGGGGGCCAGTGTGGCTATTCCAGATGGTTGGGTCGGGAAGGCCTGACCAAGGCTGCAGACTCGACACTGTCAGACTTCTTTCATGAGGGTGGGGATTCCACAGGAGAAGATGGTTTAGGGAACAAGTCCCAGTTCGCCTGTGCACCTCACCAGCCTCGCCCTGCTTCCTTCTTCTGCGGCACTGCCTGCCTTCAGCCCCTGCACTTGGGGCAGCAGAACATCGCATTTCCAAGTTTAAACTTGCCCTGGAAAATGGACAGGGAAACCCCAGAGGTTCGAGTTGACTCATGGGTGAGGCTCGGGATTCCTTTTCTCAAGCTGACTTGGTGGGGCACCCCTGGTCCCGGGCAGTTTCCATAGCAAGCTCACAACTGAGCCATTGTCCTGTCACGCTCCCAATGACCAGGCATTTCCTGTAGAAATGCCAGTTTCTCCTCCTGCCAGCTTGGATACTGCAGAGATGGGACCTGAAACATGGTGAATGTTCAAAGCCTGCCCGGTAGTCCTGTGTGGGGCCAAAACCAGCTCTGTCTCCTTCAGAAAAGGCCTTTTGTTCCTGTGGTCTCATGGAAGAGGGAGAAGGCTCTTGGGCAGCTACCTGTTCAACGGCTTGTGAAAACTGCCCTTTGCCTGGGAGCAGCTCTGCCCTCAGCCAAGGGGGAGCCCTGGGCTCGGGCCTTCTGGGGGAGTGTTCTAGAGGCTTCTGAGCTGGTGTTCAACAATTTTATGGCTACTTTTCTTTCTTCTCTTGTATTGTTAGGGATTTGGATTTATTTCCTTGAGCTTTCCTTTTGCCTCAAGTTTGTTTTTAGGATGCCTCTCTCTGCCAGAGTTTAAAAAGCTGCCCACATTTCATCAGTGTTGTGGTTTTGCATTAGGAAGCGTGGGCTCGTTACTTGAATTTGGAAATCCTTAAATAAATACTGGTTTCAGTTTTTGTTTTTAACTTGAATCCAGAAACTAGCCTCCTTCAAAGGCAGCCCAGGAAGTGTCCTCTGTCTCCTGCTCTCGCTGTCCCCAGCCATGTGCAGGCCTTGTCTTGGCAGTGATGCTACTTGCAGTGTCTGTCCTTTGATGGTTTTTAACTGACCTTGTTCTGAGAAGGAGTTGGTGCTAATCAGTGTTCCTTTGCAATACCAAGGGGCATTGCAAAGGTCATCACCTGCCTGGGGAGCATGTCTGTGTGGCCATCACAGAGGTAGGGACGATGCTTCTCTCAACTCTGCAGACTCTGCACATGCTCCTTGGAAACCCGATGACTTGATAACAAGTGTGCCAAAGCACCATCCAGGAACTCTGGGCTCTCAGGGTCAACAGTACAGCCTTTCCAGCGTTTCTGGAACTGACAAAAAAACCGAGAAGCTATGTCGGGCCTTCTGGGACGTGTTGGTTAGCTCCCTGGTGTGTCCCTCCCTTCTGGTTTCAGAAGTCACTGTGGAACACATCACACTGTTCCTTGTTTCAGCCACCGTTCCCCATTCCAGAGGTCACAATCTGGATGCTAGCGGCCCCGAGCTGAGAAGAGAAAGGGGGAAAAGAAGAGTAAGCAGACTGGCATTTTAAAATGACTTTTTTTTTTTTTTTAAAGATTTTCTTTCTTTATTTGAGAGAAAGAGTGAGAGAGAGTATGAGAGGGGAGAAAGATCAGAGGGAGAAGTAGACTGCCCATGGAGCTGGGAGCCCGGTGCGGGACTCGATCCCGGGACTCCAGGATCATGACCTGAGCTGAAGGCACTTTCTTAACCAACTGAGCCACCCAGGCACCCTTTAAAATAACTTTTTTTTTAACAAGAGTTTCTAAACCTTCTTCCCCCCCACCCCCTGCATTAATGGCAGCAGTAGCAAGAACTAGGAGGCAGGGTCGTGTGCCATGCCTGTCCCACATCGCAGACTTCTGCAGTCATAGTCCTGTTGTTCTCAGATACCTCATTATGTTCTTTCCAAGAAGGCTCTTCCCCTAGCAGTTCTGTCAGGCGGGCAGCGGTCCGTGAGCGAGCCTCTGCGTACCAGGCACCCCCCGTCCTGCCCGAGCCCATTCTAAGTCCTGACAAACAGTATCTGGGCTAATCCTCTGAACAGTCTTGTTAGGTTACTGTCCACCCCACCACGCAGCTCGAGGTGTCCGGACTCAGAGGAAGTGAGTCACTCGAGGTCCCAGGCTCTGACGTGGCATGCTGTGTAAACGCCAGCACCCAGTAAATCCAGGCCATTGGTTGGGTTCCCAGGGATATGGGGGGGGATGACCCAGCCCTGCTGTCGGGGGAGCTGCCCAACCAATGGAAGACAGAGACCAAAACAAGTCAGTTCGGGGAAGTGCTCGCACCCCCACCGAGCGCACGGCCGCAGGAGGTGTGCCAGTCAACCCGGGAGGAGGGCTCTACGGACAGGAAATGACGCCTCCGTGCCGTCTCCGCAGGGCCGGTGTCCTTGGGTCTGTGGGGCTGGACGGGACAGCCCGAGTAGCAGGGCTGCTGGGAGCAAGTAAATTTGTGGGCACGAAGGTGCAGTTTTAGGTGAGCAGAAGGCAGCATGGGGCTGCCGGGCCCGAGCTCTCCACCCGTGCCCGGCCCTGGCATCTGTACCTGGGCTGGAGCTAGCCGGGCTGGCATCAGGCGTCATGTAGTGACCCTACGGATGCACTGGGGGCCGCGTGGGGGCCAAGGGTTAAGGCTGAGGAGACCAGACACTCCAGTAGAAGTTGCTGCGTTGCAGGCAGGACGGGGGGATGGTGGCTGAAGACGGGGTGACTCTGGGCCTCGGTCCCGGTTCTCCCAAGGCCATGAGACCTCTTGCCCTGGAGAGGCCTCACCGCCCAGCCAGAGAGGCGGCTTCAGAGTGTGTGTGCATGCACAGCCACAAGGACACACAGTTGCTCTCTTTGTCCCAGAGAATCCAAATCCCACGGCACCAGGAACTTTCTGTCCGGTCACTTGGAGTCAGTGACTTTTCCTTGAAGTCCCTTTCTGGCCCCATACTCTGCTACGTTTGTCCTTTTGGAAAAGGTCATCTAGAACTTCGTGAAGTCAGGTTTGGCAGGAGAAAGCCAGAG
Source organism: Mustela nigripes (assembly GCF_022355385.1). Classification (NCBI taxonomy): domain Eukaryota; kingdom Metazoa; phylum Chordata; class Mammalia; order Carnivora; family Mustelidae; genus Mustela; species Mustela nigripes. The sequence continues at coordinate 141,226,524 of NC_081561.1, read as the reverse complement.
TCCGCCTTGTTCTCTTGTGCAGGACTTTGTGTTCTACGCCCCCCGCCTGCGCATTAACAAGCGGATCCTCCAGCTCTGCATGGGGAACCACGAGCTGTACATGCGTCGCAGGAAGCCTGACACCATTGAGGTGCAGCAGATGAAGGCCCAGGCCCGGGAGGAGAAGCACCAGAAGCAGCTGGAGCGGTGAGCAGGGCAGAGGCCAGCAGGACATCCGGGCCCGTCAGGCAGCATCTGTGGGGCCCACACGGCTCCCCTTCAGAGGAGCCAGGGGAACATCACCTAACAGACACTGGGGGAGCATCAGGGGACCGGGGCCTTCGGGAGTTACTGTGTGGGTCTGAGGGTCCACCCCAGGAGCTGCCTTGCTGGGCCAGGCAGTGGCAGAGCCCAGGAGGGGAGTGCCAAGTGTTGCTGCTGCTGCCTCCTGGGGCCTGGACTGTGTTGACAGGGCAGGTGCCTGCCAGCATCTAAACCTTCCTGTGCCCCCCGCCCCCAACAGGCAGCAGCTGGAAACCGAGAAGAAGAGGAGAGAGACTGTGGAGAGAGAGAAGGAGCAGATGATGCGGGAGAAGGAGGAGCTGATGCTTAGGCTGCAGGACTACGAGCAGAAAACCAAGAAGGCAGAGAAAGGTGGGTTTGTACCCAGTGCTCGTGTGTGCAGGGGTGCGCTCCGCAGCGAGGGCAGAGGGGCCGTCAGCACGCCCACAGCCAGCAAGGTCTCAGTTAACACAGCACCCACCGTAGAGGCTTGAGGCTGAGAGCTGACCATGGGTGTTTGGATTAGAAGATAATCTTTTGATTATCTTGATACATTCCACTCTGTGCTGAATGCTTTATGTATATTATCTTTTTTAATGTTCCCTCCTTTCTTTGAGGTTAGTACTGAGTTCTCCCCATTTTCCTGATGACAGTGGTAAGGTTTACCAGGTAAATTAATTTGCCTAACGTCAACAGCGTGAGTGCCCGAACCATGCTACATTGCCCCCTATCTTACAAACTAAGACCTGAGAGAGTGGTGTGGTTTCTCTGTGTCCGCCAGTTTACCCCAGCCCCAGCCAGGGGAGGGGGAACCCTCCCTAGCAGTTCCTAACTGCCCCAAGTATGGTGTGTGCGCAGTAGGGAACGCACCCCACTATACAGAGGCTCCCCCTTTCAGTGTGTCATAGCTTGTGGTTATGAGTCTCACCCTGGACCCCGTGCCATGCGTCCAGGCTGGGAATTCAGGGGCCCGTGCTTTCTCCAGAACTGTCAGACCAGATTCAGAGAGCCCTGCAGCTGGAGGAGGAGAGGAAGCGTGCCCAGGAGGAGGCCGAGCGCCTGGAGGCTGACCGCGTGGCCGCTCTGCGGGCCAAGGAGGAGCTGGAGAGGCAGGCAGCAGATCAGATAAAGAGCCAGGAGCAGCTGGTAGGAGCTCCCTGAGTTTCACGATGCTGAATTATGGAGAGGCTGCCTCTGGGGATGAAAAAGTGACACCTGCCTTAACAACTGTGCCTGGCGCTGTAAAGTGATCACCTGGAGAGAGGAAAGCCCGGTGGGAGGGGCTGTGCTGGGGCGTGGGCCTCAAGTGGCCATGGGGCAGTGGTCGGGGCGAGGTGTGGGTCGGTGGGCAGACGTGGTCTGGGCGAGGCATGGCCTTGAGGACGGTCGGCTGCCATGAGCACTGCTGACCAGGGAGGAGGTGGGGACAAGGCCAGTCACCAAAATATGAGGCTGTCCATTTGCAAGAGGGCTCTCCCCAAAGACCCCAGAAATAATTGCAGCTGCTTGCCCTCCTCCAGGCCGCGGAGCTGGCAGAGCACACCGCCAAGATCGCCCTCTTGGAGGAGGCGCGGCGGCGCAAGGAGGGCGAGGTCGAGGAGTGGCGGCACAGGGTGAGTCTGCGCGCCGCACTCTGGGCAGGCCCTGCTGCGGCAGCCGGGAGACGGCCTGGGCCCGGGCTGGGGGCTTGCAGAGAAAGGCTCGGGATGTCGTGCAGCACTCTGCCGGTCCTAGCTGTGCTGCTTAGGCCGAAATCCCCATAGGAATGGGCCTGCCCTATGCACTGGGGAGTCCGCTGTTGGATTCGCAGGAAACAAGGAGTCTCTTGTTGATTTCCACCTACTTTGTTCTGGCCACCCCAGACTGTTGACCCCCATCAGGCAGCCCCCATCGGGAGCTAGCTTTAAATCTGGTCATGTGGGCACTCCTGGCAACAGGCCACAGCACCTCAAACAAGACTTCCTGCCTCTCCTGACCACTGGTGTACACAGCATGGCACCATGGAAGGATCTGGATTTGGAAGTCTCGAGATGGGTGCAAGGGTCCCAACTCTGCTGTTACTCACCGTGTGATGGAGCAAGTGGCCTGACCTTTCTGAGCCTCCATTTCCTTGCTACAGATGGGGAGTAATAGCCAGCCTGTAAGGTTGCCCTGAGGATCACCCCACAGAGAGGGTGAATAAATCGTAGCTGTAATAGGAAGAACTGTGTTCCATTACAGTGTCCAGAGCCTTTCTCTCCAGCCGAGCCCCCATGTACCGGGCAACCATGGCCCCCCAGGGGAGCTTTGGATATGTCCAGCATAGACCTCTGCGAACTGGGGCAGCTCCCCACCCCTGCCCTCCCACCTGTTCTTGCCCGTGCTTCCCCATCTGCACTGACCCCTCCTGGGGACACCCGGTGCCTCTCCTCACCACTCGTACGCCCCGCCCCTTGAACATAGGCTGCGTGCAAAAGACCGGTCCTTAGGTTTTTAGTAAAAGTGTTCACTGAGAAAAGCTGGTTGCAGAATAGCTTCAAACTAAGCTCATCTCCCAGGCTGGAGTGGCAGTGAGGTGGGCATAACTGGGGATGTGTATCCAAGAGAAGTTACTGGAAGGTTTAGGGATAGGTAGGAAAGTGCTTGAGTATTGTGCCCACAGACAGTGAGGAGCTTGGTAAATAGTGGCCACACAAGGAAAGAGAATAAAGCTGCACTCTAAAATGGGAGAGTGGCATTTTCTAGTGGCTGGAGGATCTTTGTTTCTTTAATAGTTTCCCTCCTTTTTTCAAAAACACAATGAACATATATTAGAATTAGACACAGGGAAAATGTTACGGTTCTTTAAAAAAAAAAAGTCAAGCTCCTGACGTGACTTTCTGCGTGCTGTGCACACGATTGAGAACCACTTGCAGGATCCGGAGCCCCAGACTCGGACAAGGTTGGGCAGACCCCACACAGGGATGCTGCTTCTCAGCCTCGGCCCCCTCCTCCGCTCTGTGCTGCTCAGGCCCCATACATCCAGCCTGCCCCGGGGAAGGCAGGGGAGGAGTGAGAGAAGGTGCAGAAGCCTCATTGGGGGATTCTTCCAAAAATGGTCAAGTTGTTTGTGACAACTTGTCACCTGTGGGCCGGTTGCTTTCAAAGGCCAAAGAAGCCCAAGATGACCTGGTGAAGACCAAGGAGGAGCTGCACCTGGTGATGACGGCCCCGCCACCACCCCCGCCCCCGGTCTATGAGCCAGTGAGCTACCACGTGCAGGACAACCTGCAGGACGAGGGCACGGAGTACACAGGCTACAGCGCCGAGCTGTCCAGCGAGGGCATCCTGGATGACCGCAACGAGGAGAAGCGCATCACTGAGGCTGAGAAGAACGAGCGGGTGCAGCGGCAGCTGATGGTGAGGGCGCCGGGGTGGGGCTGGCCGGTGGACCGGGACTGGGGCTGGGTGGGGGGTATCCCACCCAGCTCCCCGCTGCCCTGGAGCCACACCTGACCCGAGCTGCTTCCCCTTGCAGACCCTGACGAATGAGCTGTCCCAGGCCCGAGACGAGAACAAGAGGACCCACAATGACATCATCCACAACGAGAACATGCGGCAAGGCCGGGACAAGTACAAGACCCTGCGGCAGATCCGGCAGGGCAACACCAAACAGCGGATCGACGAGTTCGAGGCCATGTGAGGCCCGGCCAGGACTGGGGCAGGGGCGGGGCCTCGTGGCTGAGCTTGCAGGGGGTCGCGGTCAGACTCTGAAGCTGGTGTTTGTAGTTCTTTGAATCTAGGACCCCCCCCCCATCATATTTCAGTTCCTTTAAAAAGAGAGTAGTTATTTCAGTGGGAATATTCGGGGCTGGGGTCATTGGACACTTCCCTGGTTTATTTTTCCCCGTTGTATCATAGTGCCAAACAGGCCTGATTCTATTACTGCTGTTGTTGAATCACTTCCTGTTCCATGTTTGCAGCAGGACTGACTGAATTAAGGAAAGATGCCTGTAAAGTGTAACAAACTCCCTGCTGGCATGTGTGACACAAGGTTTGGTGTAATTAAAACCACATCGTGGCTTAGAGTCTGTGCCATACCGTCTTCTGCATTTAAAATGAGCTCAGATTGATTTTTTAATTTCCATGAAGGATCCATTGTTGTATATTTTTGTTTTGAGAGGTGGAAATTATTTTGAAAACCATCTAAAGCATTCACACACACATGCACACAGTGATTTTTTTCTTCTTTGCTCCTTCAGTTTGGGATGATAGTACAGGGAGGACACTCCAGCCTTGGAAGAAACTTGGGTTGTTTTTGCTTTACAGAGGGCCACCTTGTTGGACTCACACCTAATTAATGATCAGCTGTAGAGAATAGTATTTATATATGAGTGACAATATGGGTTTGTAACATTAGTTTAAAAAAGGGAAAGTTTCATTCTGTATATTTTGTTACCTTTTACAGAATAAAAGAATTACGTATTACAAACCATGTAACCATGGCACTTGGTCTGACGTGAGGGCGGGAAGGAGGTAGCTAACTGCTGTAATCAATCTGTAAAAATGATTTTGTTTTTCTTACTCTGTTCCTTGTGCATTTTAACTGTGCACATGGCCGTTTTCTATCCGAGCTTGTTTGCAAAAGAGACACGTGCTGTGTGGCTCATCCAGACTCCAGCTAGGAAGGGATTCTTCCCACCTGGTATTGTCCCTGTTACCACAAGAAGAACCTGTTCTGACCTCGCCAGTTCTCCGCCACATCCTTGAAAACCTGTCAGAATGTCAGAGCACTCACGCCACTGGCTCCTTTCCTGCTCGGCTGTGTCATTTCCTTTTCGGCTAAGAGCCGTGCGCAGATGAGCCCCGCACCACCGACTAGAGAAATAAAAGCTGTGCAAGGCAAGAGGCGGCAGTGGGTGTGTCCTTGCGGGTGTTGGGGCGAGGCGGGGTGGGGGACCCTCCTGCGGGCTCTCCCTGGACCTGGCTGCTGATCGCCCTGAATGAGGAGTCCAAGTGTGGAACGGGAGGGACCAGATACCCGCCAGGCTCCTCTGGTTCTTCCAGTGCATATAACAAGTCCGTAATTTTCAGTTTGATACGAACTGGGGGACCGAGATCATGAACATTTACTGAAATCTGGCCCTTTTCCACGTGTGTCAAAGCACAGAAAAACAAACGGAGACATATTTATAGAACAAGTGCTCTGTTTGGTGTCAGTACAGAGGGACATGGAAGAACGTCTGGGCTCCGTGACGGAGCTGCAGGCGGCAAGTGTCCAGGCCCATGTCCTCAGCCAACCTTCGGCGGGCGGCACTTGAACTTCTCACCGCAGACTGAACCCTGGCTTCAGTGCAGGGTGAGTGTCATGTCTGTCCACAGATTGGGGCTTTCCAGAACTTTCTGCCACTGATGTGCTGACTCTGAGCATGAGTCCTCACCGGCTACTTCTTCCTCTGTGAAGAGGGTGAAGCAGCAAATTAGTAATGGGTGATACGCATACCCCCTTACCAGCTGCCTTCTCGGCTTAAAATGACCAACTTTTGTAAAAGTATTTTAACCTCAAGACCACATGAAAATGCCAACCACTGGTGAGGAAGAGCAAACCCTCCTTCACCCCAACACCCCAACTCCATACTCAGAACCGGACACACACCGTCCCTGAATTCTGTGCAGCCTCAAGAGCCCAAAGCTGCTGCCTTTCCTACAGTTTGAAAGAAGACATTTTTGGGGGGTTAGCTCTTCAAGAAGTGGACTTGAACATCCTAACACGAGGATGGCAGTGGTTTGGCAAGGTGGTCTCAGACCTGGGGCCAGATTTGCAGACGGAAAGGAATCCCTTACACGAACGGGGAGTGTGTCCTTATTTTTAAAGATTTACCCACTTATTTTAGAGGGAGAGCACAAGCAGGGGGAGAGAGGGGGAGACCTGCGGACTCCCCACTGAGCGGAGAGCCAGACGGGGGGCTGATCCCAGGACGCTGAGATCAGGACTTGGAGGAAGCTCAGCGGACTGACCGCAGAGGGGTCTCTGGAGAGTGAATCTGGCTTGTCTTTGGAGGTCCTGGACACGTGCTTGTGTTTTTGGTTGGCCCGGTGTTTTGAGGGGCACCACTGGTAGACAGGGACCAGGTGAGCAGCCCTCCCCACAAAGGGCTCTCCCCGACACGATGCCAGCAGCACCCCAGCTGAGCAGCACTGAAAAGCATCACCCTTTTGTCCCGCTCTTAATGAAATACTTCTGAATTGCCATGTTTGGATTAAGATATTTTCTTTTAAGAAATTAATCCTTTTATGATTGACGCCAGAGACAAAAGCAAACTGTACCCTGGCCATTTTGAGGCCTGTAATTTTTGTTTCTTAGCAGATGTAAATCTGATGTAAGTGGCTGAAACACTTGGCTGTATTACCGCTCCATGCGGCAGCCTCCAGTTACGGTGAGAGAGGCGGTTTCCAAGCCAGTTAAATCACCTGCCAAGGTGGAAGCATGACTGTCTTTTCAGTGGTCACCATGTAAGATCTCTGTAAAGGATAAAACATGCCACTTAGGCCCGATAATCTTACCAGAACTGAGCCTGGTTTCTCCCAGCAAGCGGTCATTCACACCAAAGATGGCCTGGTCCCAGACACTTAATTCCAGGCTGGACTGTCTCAGCTGGGAAGGGCTCACGCCATTGAACACGAAGGAGTGCTTCCACTGGGGACAAGCTTGCTTCTTCGCGACTGGGGACTTCAGTTTCAGTTTCTGTTGGTCTGGCAGAGTGAGACAGCTGCCGGAGGGAGACAGTGGCTGTGGAACACCGGCCCTGCCCGGCCCCCTCCCCTGGTGGTGCTGGCCGTTGTGGAACCAAGGGCTAGATCTACTCCCAAAGAAAAATTCTAAGGAGTGAGAATGCAAATCCCAAGATTGGCCATGTGACCTCTCCCTAGGATGTTCCGGATTTAGGGCTGAATTCACCAGACGCAGGGATCCCAGGCCACTGTGCCCTTTGTCCTAAACCCCTTCCTTGACCACCAGGCAAAGCATGGCTTAGACTTAGACCTGCTACTTAGGGACCAGGACTCTGCACACACATTCTCTCACTTTAACCCTGTTCTCAGGAAATGAGAAAGGCCACATAACTTGCTCAAGGTCCTACAATAGTGGCAGAGTGAGGACAGGAATGCAGATCTTGGCATGGTAAGCCAGCCTTTCCCATTATGTCACTCACCAGGGACACAGTAGTTCTGTATAATTAATGGTGTTTGCTTGACTTTTGGAGACACCAACAACACCCCGACGGTAAGAATGGCATAAGCAGAGCCTACCTTACTGTTCATCCAAGAGGAGATGCTCAGACAAGGGAACAGTACCAAGCACACTGCTTTCTCCAAGCTCTGAGTCAGAAAATGCCGTGTGGTAACAAGGACCTAAAAGCTCTGGGTTTCAGGTTAAAATAGTGTTCTGCATCTAGCCTCAGCAGGACTAAATCCCACGAATTATTGGAAATCAGAGTCTAACACACTGTGTTGGATTTTCAGGGAAAAGCTAAGATACAAGTTCAGAATGGCTTGCACTTTTTGGTGTTTGCTGTAGTTTCTAGGACCATGTTGTCTATATGTACAGATGATCAGCAATCAGTTGATGACATATTCTACTTACCCCTTAACAAATGAGTTTAGGGTGCCATCTGACCGCACCGGCAAATTCTTGGCTCCCAGCACGACCAAACAAAGCTGGCCATTAGGGGATGGCCCATCTGTCCCTGGAAGGAAAGCCGGCATTTGCTGTGAGCCCTGCTTCACATAGAGCCTGCAATGCCATCACCCCAAAACTGACAGCAGGAGCCTGTATGACAGCCTTGAGAGCCCAAGAGATCAGACAGGAAGAGTTGTCTGTCTATGGGGGAAGGCGCTGCCGGCGCTGCCCACAAGCTGTCCCCCTGCAAGGCCAACACGGTGATGGGGGGGTGGGGGGCGCTCCCTAAAATCCTGAGAAGCTACAAAGATAACAGGGAGCTGTGGAGAGGAAGGATGTAGAGGTTTTAGTCACGGGCAGGCAGTGGTTTTGGGGAAAGGAGGGGCCCCAAGACTCCTAGGGTGCTGGCCACGGCGGGGGGGGGGGGGGGGGGGGGGCCCGGGGGGGGGGGGGGGGGGGGGGGGGGGGGGGGGGGGGGGGGGGCCGTGAGCTCTGGCAGCAGACTCTTCCTCTTTCAGGGAAATACGAGATCACTGAATAGATCACGGGATTCTGTGTTTTTTCTTCTTCTCTTCCACAGACTCCACTTTCTGTAGTAAAATCTCCCATTAGGTCCTCAAGAGCCTGTCCTTGATCCCTTCTCTGGCTGGGCAGCAGCTCATGGAACTTGGGAGCGGGGACGCATTCGCTCGCTCGGCGCGGTAGGCCCCTGCGCCCCGCCTCGAGATGCGCTCTCGGTTCCCAAGGAGTCCCCCTCCCAACTAAGGCAGGTGGCTTTGGGAGCGCTCCCTCTTCCAGAGGGCCAGCAGCGGGACTGTCCGAGCCAGGCCCCTGGGAGGAAAGCCCCCGAGCTGGGGTCCTAAGAGCCCTCTAAAGTGGGTATCAAAGGCCTGGACTGCTCTGGTCCCTTGTTCCCTTCCAAACCACGGGTTCCAAGAACCCACTTTCCAGGCTGAGCTTTACAAATCTTGGCAAGTTACTGGAGCGCCGCAGGATTAGTGGGTGGCAGCAGGGAAGCCCTCAGCCCACCTGCTGTTCAGGCTTTGGAGATAGTGACAGATGGACATTCGTGGGGCTGGAGGCTGCCTACCTTCTTGGGTCTCCTGGAGCTTTCTGGGCCCTGTAGGGAAGACCAGTTTGGCCCGGACTGCAAGTTCTCCATTATTGGAAAGAAAGCTCTCTTCAAGTTTCTCTGCCTGGAGGAAAGAGTCAGAACTCAGAGGCGGGATTCCTCAGCCCCAGAACTTTTTGGGCTCCTCTGATTGCCCCAGCTCTGTCCCTAAGTGCCCCACATCCACTCCACCCCCACTCACTCTGCAGGCCAGCGAGTGCCGTGGGCTGGACTGGATGTGCCCATGGCAGGACTGGTCTTTCTTCCACCCTGTGCCTTGAGGAGGTGAGGGGTACTCAAAGGCTCTGGCACATTCCCATAGGATAGTCCTAAGAAAACTTGCACCTAGCCAGAGTTTGAAGAAGGTGAATAAAATCGAGCCTCTCGGGGCACCTGGGTGGTTCAGTGGGTTAAAGCCTCTGCCTTCGGCTCAGGAAATGATCCCAGGGTCCTGGATGGAGCCCCGCATCGGGCTCTCTGCTCAGCGGGGAGCCTGCTTCCTCCTCTCTCTGCCTGCCTCTCTGCCTACTTGTGATCTCTGTCAAATAAATAAATAAATCTTAAAAAAAAAAAAAATCGAGCCCCTCTAGCTCAGTGGACTCAGCAAGGACTCCTAGGAGAGGGCGGGGCTGGCCTCTGTCTGCTGTGCAGTGACTCTGCTTGGGCTCCTGACTGCCTCCCAGGAAGGAGGCTGGCCCTCACGTGCCAGATGAATAAAGTTGCCTCTACCCTCAGCTTCAGCAACCCTGTGCTAACCCCATGGGCTCCTCCTCTAGGGGCCGAGGGGGCAGGCCTGTAAGCAGAACACTCCCAATCCAGCCAGAGGGTCTATAGCTGGTGTTAGGAAGGGTGTCTTTCATCCTGGCACCTTCTGCTCCTCTTCCTCTTCCCAGCAGCCTTGTGGCAGGCTAATCTTGTCCTGAGCAAAGGCCCTAGAGGGAACAGATGGGCAGGGCACCCAAGTATAGGATCCTGGGGGAAAGCACACAGGCAGGGAAAATCATGAAATGTGAAAATCAGGAAAGCCTCCACGGAGGAGTGAGATTTCAGCTAAGTCTTAGGCACACCGTGTCTGGAAGAAAGCATGCCAAGTAGACATCCCAAGTGGGAGCCCGAGGACAGGCTCTGAGGAAGGGTCAGTCCGGGGGCCCGGAGGTGGGGCCGGGGCTGTGCAGAGCAGTGTAGAGGGAAAGCGACAGGAGGGGTGGGACAGGGCACCTCCCGGGCAGGAGAACCTTGGGCTTGACAAGAGTGGAGCCGGAAATCAGAGACCTGGCATCATCTCCCTGGCTTCAGAGAGGACGGGGAAGGGGAGACGGCACACAGAACCTGGCCCAGGCCTGGGCCAGCCTCAGCCTCGCTGCCAGGCTTTGCTGGGACTGGCGCAGCGTCCTCATTTCTTAGGAGATGACGGAGCCCGCGCTTCCTCCTCCCTCATGATCTCATCCGTCCTCTCTCCCAATCTCGGATCTTGGCAGAGAAAGTGCAAAGCAGTTGCTCCAAGAAGTGCCAGCTTTCTCCCCAGGCTCTCCCCTTACCGGCACAGCCTGGGAGCAGACCTAAATCAGCCAGCTCCTCCTCCCCAGGCCTCCCTGGCGGCCCGCCCTGAAATCCCTGGCGGTCAGGGCAGCCGGGCCCTCCTGATAGCATCTGGCCCAGCTGTTCTCAGCTGTTACTGCTCTGGGAGCGCCCGAGGCAGGCATGTAGAAACCAGAGTGGCCCGCACGACCAGGGCAGGCTGACCTGTGCAGGCCGTAGACTCCAGTGGCGGCAGCAGTGAGCCCAGGGCTCCCCCACTGGAACCAAGTGACCCTAAATTTGGGGAGAGGAGCATGTGGGCCCACAGGGCCATCACAGGAGGCCTAACCCCCTAGACCTGACCCAGGCTGGTGCTCAGGCTACACTAGGAAGGGGCTCTTGGGTACTTGAGCAAACCTGAGCAGGAAAAGCCCCCTAACCACCTCCCTGCCCAGGAGAGCCTGGTGCGGAGCCTTTCCTCCCTAAGTTCCTACTGAAGAGTCCCAGCCGGGCAAGTCTAAGGCGTCCCAGGGTAGGTTTTCTCTTCTCAAATCCCTTTGGGAAGGGAGTTCTGCTTTCCTGGGCCGCGGGTTGGGGGGCGGGGATAAGGGGGGTGGGGGGGTGGCTCACTATCAAACCACACCGCACCTTGGCCCTCAGTGGATACCAGCAGAAGCACTGTGTTGCGCTGTCTTTGAAGTCCCATGTGGCCAGAGGGATGGTCACCTCTCCAAGAAACACCCTCCGGGCGAGCGTGCCCAAGTGCCACACAGAGACCTGCAGCCTCCGGGTCCCCAGCTGCCAGGGCTCCACCTGGTACTGCAGAGGCAGAAGAGAAGCGGTCAGTCTGGTTCTCGGCCCCCAGCCCCCAGGCCCGCAGCTCCCCCGGGACCCGCAGCCCCCTGGGACACACAGGGGCCTTCTTCCTGCTGGCTGGAGCCAGCATCTCGGTGAGGTCAGGGTGGGCTGTGCAGCTTGGAGCGGTGTTGGGGGGTGGTCTCTGCTTTCTCAGTCACAGAACCACCTCCTCCACCAGCCCTGTGGCCGTGCTCCACCTGGGGGAAGGGCTGGGCACCAGCAGGGTCCCTTCCCACAGTCCAGACCTGCCCCCTAGGCAAGGAGGAAGCCTCTCCTCCAACCGAAGCCAAGCTCTGTCCCAGCTCAGGATCTGAACGTGCCTGGCCTGGGCTGTCCAGAAATACTGAAAACTAGGGTTTTGGTTTTGGTTTTGGTTTTTTAATGTAAAGCCTGAGTTTTTAGCATGGGCATTTGCCTAGACAGACAACGCATGGAGGGCAGGCAGGCCCGCGCAGGCACTCAGGGTCCCCCAGAGCTGTTTCTTCACTGTCCCCCCGCAGAGGAGTCTCAGCGCAGTCAGAGGACAAGGAAGTTCCCGGCTCCAGCCGAGGGTGGGTCTCTGCTCCCACAGGGACTAGAGGTCAAGGCCCTGGCTGGGGGAGAGTGCCCGTGCCCTTCCCGAAGGCCAGGGGCACAGCCCAGCTTCCCAAGAGCTGCTGCCTCCACTCAGCCTCTGTGAGCGTGTTCCAAGTCTATCCTTCGGATTTTCTCAATAACGAAAAAAAGGTTCCACTTTACTGAAAGCTTGTTTCCTACCAGGCTTTCGGTTACATCGCTCCTTCGCCTCCAGGAGCGTCCGGAGGTCAGCGTCAGCAATCACCAGTCTCCCGGGGAAACACCCCGGCTCGGGTCCGAAGCTCTCTGCTGGGGTTAGCATCCTGGTTCCTCCCGGGGCCGCCTGTCACGCTGTAAGGCGGGACCCTCGCCCCCCCACCCCCACCCCGAGAGCAGCCACACCGGTTGCCTGAGACTCCTCTGATGCCCCCAGTGGCTTTCCACAGGCGTGTGGAGAGGTTCCCTCCGTCTCCCAGCCAGCGACAGCCGGCAGCCGGGTCTGCCCGGACCTCCCCCAACACACAGGCCGGCGAACCCCCCCCCCCCTGGCCAGGCTGCCTTGCCCACTTGCTCCTCCTTTTCTTCCCTCTGGGTTATCTGCGCCCATTGTGGGCCGAAGCCACATCCCTCTACCGCCTTAGGCTGATCTGCAGTCCGTTTCCCTCAAGTCCATGGCCCACTGCTTTTTTTTTTTTTTTAATCTATTTTTTCTTTTTAAAGATTTTATTTTTTTTAGTAATCTCTATACCCAATGTGGGACTTGAACTCACAACCCTGAGATCAAGGGTCGCACACCACCCTCTCAGTCAGGGTCCCTGTCTGACTCTGCCCTGCATTCCTCTCTCCGTCTGTCTTTAAACTCCGAGTTACCCAGTTGCTCCCTTCACGGCCGCACGGCCAGTCAGCTGCTCAGGCCACCGACTCGGGCGCTGCACCTGCTCCCCTGAGAACGCACTGTTCCAGGGAGGGTCGCTGCCCATCCCCCATGCCCACCCTCCTGGGGCCCCCGCATCCTCTGCGTCCACCTGTGCTGGGCGCAGCCCTGTCCTCCGCTCCCTCAGAAGGGCAGGTGTGTCTCTCAGGGGTCCTTGCACGCGAGTGGCCCCCCTCTGACAACAGGACTTCTTCTGGCTGACTGAATCCCTTTGTTTAAACATCCTTTGTTTAAACCATTTCCCCATCGCGATCCCAGCAGGCTGTGGGGTTGCCACCACCTCTCCTAAGCTCCCAGCCCTACAAACACAGACACCAGCTCTGGTGTCACATCTCACCCTTCCCAGGCCCCCTGTGGTGGTCTTCACGGGGGTGCCAGCTCCCCAGGGGTGCGGGAGGCTTCCCATGGCACTCCCCCTAGAAAACCCGGAGGATCCGTTTCTAGATTTTAGACTAGATGAGGGACGTGGACTCTCTTCAGTGTATCTAGAAAGTTCTCCGGGACGACTGAACTATCCACGATGTACTGGATAAAAACCGATGGATAAAAATTTTAGGAGATGTCTTTTAGATTCTGCCTGCATTTTAAATCAGGTAGTAAAAACTATAAACATTAAAAAAAAAAAAAAAACCTTAAAAATCAAACCATATAATATCTAAGATTCACACTCAATCCTCAACTTCAACTCATTTCATAAATGTGAACTATTTGTTTCCCTGTTGAGTACAAAACACCTTCATTAAATGTACAATGAGTGATTCTGGATATGAACTTAAAATGTGGGAGGGGGCACACAGCTTTTCAAAACTCAGCAGATTCGTGAGTAAAACCACAGGAAGACCAGTGTCTACTGACTTGCTTCCCGCGGGTTCTCAGACGGTGATCTCTTCGGCCCTGCCCACGTCTGTTGAATCACAGTCTTTTTAAAAAATCCTTGGGGGGAGTCCCAGGACCATAAATCTTGTGAAGGTCTCCCAGTCCATCACGAGCTAGAGCCGTACTTAAAAATACTCTCTAAGCCTCAGTTTCCCTGTTGGTAACCGAGGATTCCTATACTTAGCTCAGCGGGCACAGAAAGCACTTGGCCACAGCAGGGAGGGACACAGAAAACAATGGCTTTTATTATTTAACAAATGGGACTCCCGCCAGCTGGCCAGACAGTCCCCCGCTGGGGGTTCAGGAATGCCCCTACTTGCCAAGGAAGGCAAACCAAGCCCTCTCCTTGTGCAGTCTTGACACATGGGGTTGCTGGGCTGCGCAGCCCTGACCGGGTATGCCCCTGAGCATCTGGATGGTTCTTCCACACCTACCTCTGCCCCACAACCCAAACCCTATTTCTTAGCACCAAAGAAAGTGAAAACCCAGACAATTCCTCTATAAAATGTTTTTCATAAGTGGACTATTTATTTTTCATAAAAGAAGAAGCAACCTAGGGCTGCCCGATTATTAGAAGAAAGAAGCACTTTCGTGAAGATAGTAACTCGGTAGTCGACAGGGGAGCCTGCTTGAGAGCACCTCTCTGAGAGTCATAAAAATTCAACAGGACAAACGGATTTTAGAGACTGAGAGGCGGCCAGGCTCTTCCTCACCCCTTTCTCAGTAATCATTAATCAAGGGCCATTCTCAAGCCCGCCAGACTCGGCACTTTTCCTGTACAAAGGCTGAAATTTATTTTCTACCAAATTGCCACTGATTGACAGAGCCCTACAGAAACATATAAGTGTCTGTGCTTATATTTAACTGACTCAAGAGTTTAGAGGAACACTCCGCTGGACTCCGGCCCCGGGTGCCCAGCCTGGGACGGGCAGACTTTGCACATGAATATCTGTTTGTCCAGCCAGTACCTTCAAGGTCTCCTGGAAGGTTGGGTCCACCGTGTTCTTCTGGACTCCAGTCTTGCGCTTTCCCTGGGAGGATCTGTCAGGCAGCAGATAGGTCTTGACGTACCTAGTGGTCAGACACAGACAGGTCAAGGTGATAGCTCAGTGAGGGGTTAGGGAGGGTGTGGGCCGGGGGACAAAGGGTTCAGGAGGAGAAGGATCAGACCTCAGCATTCTCTTTACCCTTCTTCCCATGGCACTGGGGGTTGACAAAAGGGCTTGGTGGGGAACAAGGCTAGCATTGGGTACACACCTTCTGGCTTACTCAGTCTTTGGCCAGAATCCTCTGGAACATTCCTGGAGGTGTAACGCTCCCTTGCTTTCCTCCTGCCCTCCCCCTCGAATCTACATCGCTCATTACTCACCTGCGTTCTCCCCGTCCCCTGAAATCCTGTTCTAGACTGACCCCTCCAGGGAGGTCCCAACGCTGCCCTTCCTGGCTCACAGCTTCAGCGATGGCAAGGACTACCGGTTCCGGGAACAGCTGGATCCTGTGCTTCTGTCCGTTCTGACAACCTCTGCCTCTCGACTGGAGAACCCACGTTATTCACCTTGAAAGTGACTCCTGATCAGGAGGGACTTCCTTCTGTCCGTGGCTACTTGTTTCTGCGTCCCTTCTAGCTCAGGGTCTCCCATGTACTGCAGTACTATAGTCATTCTTCTCTGTTTATTTACTTTTTAAAGATTTATTTTAGAGAGGGAGACAGAGAAAGTATGTGAGTGGGGCGAGGGGCAGACGGAGTGCGACTCAAGCCGATTTCCCCATGGAGTGTGGAGCTGGAGGCAGGGCTCCATCTCACAACCCCGAGATCATGACTGGAGCCAAAACCACGAGTCAGCTTAACCAGTGTAACCAACCGAGCTGCCCAGGTGCCCCCATATTTTTGCATTTAGCTGAATTTTATGATAAAATGTTTAGATTCCATTCTCATTTCTTTTTGTATATGTTCTGTAGCTGTTTTCTTTGTGCTCACCAAGGGGATTACATCTCCTATCCTAGAGTTATAAGGCTCTACTTTGAATTTTTACCATCTTAAGGTCAATAGCAAACAACAACTCTGCTCCTTCCTGGTGCCAGCCTTACCTCGCATTGATGAGGTTGCGAAACGACGCCTTCCTACCCTGGGTAGCCAACATCACAGACTAACCCTTCTTTTAAGTGCGTTAGTCTCTTAAGTCAGGTCAAAGACAAAGTGTGGAGTTACAGATCAAAGTTACAGCAGTAATTAGAGACAAATAATTTTTAAAAATATGTAAGATGCAAGTACACAGCACTGTTAAACGGTACTAGCTTTTATCACTGCCCGTGTCTTTGCTTTTCCTGTGGTCTTTCTTTCCACACTTGCCCTTGACTTGCTGTCTGACCTCCCATTCCACCTTGCAGGGGGGGTGCCCTTGAGCATTATTTCTTGCAGGACAAAGACTCTGAGCTTTTGTTTATGTCTTAGTTTCTCCCCCACGTTTGAAGAACAGCTGTGCCAGATATAGGATTCTTGGTTGACAGGGTCCCCGCCCCCACTTAGCCCTGTGACTCTATCTACTAACTGCCTCCTCGCCTCTAAAGGATCTGCGGAGAAATCTGCTGCGAGTCCTCCTGAGGACCCCAGATGGGAAGGGGAGCCCAACAGCTGGAGGAGATGCCACAGCGGCTGCCTGCCTCTGGGTCTGCTCCTCTGTGATCAGAAGCTGCGGTCTGCTGCCAGAGCACACAACCCTCATATCTGAAGGACAAAATCCTTTTTTTTTTTTCCCACACTGACCCCGGCATGCTGTGCGTAAGTGGCTCCGGGAACACTGGCACAGCTCCCTGCCGCCTGGGGTAAGAGCGGATATTGACTGAAATTAACCCCAGTGAACCGGCCAAGCGTCCGCTGGAAGTTGCAATCCTCCAAGAGACGGCAGCTCCGAAGCGGTTTCGCGAGACAGCTTCTACCAGTGCAGTCACTGTCTTACAAGGGGAGACCACTTCCTGGGGCTTCCCATCCTGTCACCCTCCCAGAATCCTCTCTGGGCTGTTCTTCTTTTAAAAAGTACTGAGTATTATTCCAGTGAACATTTCACCGATGGGCCACTCAGTTTGACCCTATCGTGGCTTGATTTTGTTGAGGTGGGGAGAGTTGGAGTAGTCCCTGCTCTGGGGCTAGAGAAACCCTTCAGCTGCCTCCCATAATGCCCTGGGCGTTCAGCAGTCTCCACTCCCGCTGGTCAGAGCTCCCACCTTCCCCAGCATTGGGCCACGCCGGTGGCTCACCACCCCCAGTAACCGTCCTGTGACAGGCCTCATGAAATCTTGTCCTGTGTATGAGCCCTGAGTATTTGGCCAAAGCCTCAAGCGGGTTCCCGTGCGGAGTTTTAGGTCTACTTCTCTGTGTACTCTGTGCCTCACTTGCTTACTGTGTGTCGAATGTTTGTTATGTTCCAGACAACATTCTGAAAGTTTAATATGGGCAAATTCTAAAAAACGCCGCAACAATCCCTTGAAGGTGGGGCTACTATTTTCCCTGTGTCACAGTGAGGTATGGAGAGGTTGCATGACTTGTCCAGGGTCAACCCACATAAATGGTGGACCAGGGTTCAGTGTCTGAACTCTCAACCACCTCACTACAGTCCTTTTGAGAATTACAAGAGAGGCTCGGCTTGCGTGAAGAGCCATGGGCAGAATAAAGGTCTCTGACGGGACTGGACGGGAGTCTGAAGAAGGCACAGGATTATGGTTGCTACTTGTGGGCATGGCATAGGGAAGGCAGTTACAACCCAAACATGAGGAAAGCCTCGATCTGGGAAAAAGTCAGGGGATAGCTTTGAAACTACGACTATTCCAATTTTCCTGAGCCAAAGGTATAAGTTGGGGGGACTAATAGAAGTTAAAAAACCAGAAGGACAAGAGGGACACTGTTTTGGAGACCCATAAATGCCACATACAACAATGTACTTCATCCGTCTTGCCCTGAGGAGCTACTGATGTTTTCAGAGCCGAGAAGAGTTTGGCTTTCTTTCCCGTCCTCTTTCCCAAGCTGGTAATTAAAACATTGTGCTCAAAGTTTTCCATGTGAGAAAAAAGAAAGGCCACAGAAAATCAATTCCAGTTCTAAGGGGAAGGGGTCTAAGGGGAAAAAATTCTAATAGATAAAAATAGAGAAAAATATATTTATAACCTTCAGGTAGAATCCTTCTACAGACTCAAAATACATTTTAAAGGAAAAGACTGACAAATTTGATCTCACATTCTCTTCAAGAAAAGCCAGCATAAACAATGTTAGAAAACAAGGAACAACTAGTATATATATAAAATACAATCAATGAAGAGCTATATTCAAAAAGGGTTTAAAAACCCCCACATTCCTGTAAATAAATATTAAAATGGCAAACAACTGAAGAGAAAAATGCCAAAAGATACAAGTGGGACGTTCACAGAAAGGAACCCTACGTGTCTGACGTGTGCATGTATGAAAAGCTGCTCATCTCTGTTCGCAACCAGGGAAATGCATGTTCAAGTGGGGAAATATTATTTCACATCAGCTGGAAAAACCTTGTAATCTGTTTATGGATTGTGTGACACAGGTTTTTGGTTTGACTCTTCCTCTGTGGGAAGTCAAGTTTCCCAACACCATTCATTGAAGTTCATCTTTTCCACACTGACATCTAATAGTCCCTTGATCCTAGAAGTTCCCAAGCAAGCCAAGTTCTGTATCTGGACTTCTGATTCCACTCGACTGACCTACTTACCTATCCTTGCATCAATAAGCCACTGTTTGAACTACTACAGCTCTAAAAATCATTCTCAATTCGTCTTTTTATAGTTCTGCTCTTTTAAACAATTGTCTTCTGCTCTTCCAAATAAACTTTAGATCCAACGTGCCTACCCTCTAAATCCAAAACTCAGGAAAAAGAAACTTACGGATTGCACTTTTTCTTCTTTTCCTCTCCATAGGCAAGATTCTTACAAGCCTTGATGCATATTTCTAAAGAACAGGTTTTGAAGCAATAGCGAACCGCAAACTCTATTTCTCCAGTGACACTAGCATTGTCAAAATTGCCCATCTCTGTGCAAGCGCTGTTAATGCTAGTTAGACTTGCCTGAAATCAAGAAGGACAGATATAATAAATTACTTCCCAGTTAGTCTATTGTTGCAGTTCTGGTTTTGAGAGATCAAATTAATCAAAATTCACACAAAACATGCATCCTGACTCATAGTAAGTTAATAATACACCAGCTTGTACTTTGCCAAAATAAGTTGCCACACAGTCTGTCCGAAGGAGATGGGAAATCCTCGGAAAGTCGATCTTGCCCAGATACGTTGCTTGCTGAGCAATAAAGGTTACACAATCTCATTCTTTAATACAAATCAGTTGGGCTGAAGTGGATTATCTCCTGCGCAATTCTGCAGAGATAAGTCTCAGAAGGGCAGATAATACCGGTGGCAGGAAGAGCCTTGCGGAAAGCCGGAAAGCCGCGGAGTAGGGGTGCTAAGTCCCACGACTGGAGTCAGATACAGCTGGATTCCGACCTGGGGCCGGCTACCCAGTAGCTGTGTCCAAGTCCACATGGAAAAAAAAATCAATACTAGTCTCATGGGGTCACGGTGAGAAGTGAGTGGAATACAATGTGTAAAGTATGTAGTCAAAGACAATAAATTCTGTTTACATTTTTATGTAATGAAATGAAATTAATGAAATGAAACTTAATGTGATTAAATGAAAAACAGAACGGCCACCACAATTAGGGTGCGGTGAGCTCAGGTGATGAGGATAAGAAGTGAGGAAAGCCTGTGCTTAAAAATACACGCCAGCTGCTGTCGCACTGTTAAACTTGCTTAATATCTGCCACGTTCCCAGGCAAAAATCTCTGTGCTGACTCTCTGAAAAGAGGGAAGCCTGAATGATTTCCACTGCTAATTCGCAGCGAGATGCTCCACGCCGCAAAACATCCTGGGAGGAAATGAAGAAGAAAGTCTGGGGCTTTTCCTCTCACTACAGAGCGAGCAAAACCCAAACCAAACCAAGCCAACAGGTTATCAGAAGGAACCAACAGCAGCCCCGGGGCTCAGAAGCCAAGGGCTGGGTTAACCAATGTCAAGCACACAACCACCTTCACCGCACCCAGTCACGGGCTCTGAAACACATCTGCCAACACCCACACGGCTGTTCGCGTGGAAAACAACCTTTACATTTCACACGCACAGAGGGCAGGTGCGGGAAGACCGCGGACTCAGCGAGGTGCACAAGAGAGAAAGAGGAAGGGTAAGGATGCCTGGCAGAAGGCGTGCGTTGCTTGTGAGCGGAACAGGGCCAGGAATGCAGGGGCTCAAAAGTTCCAATAATTAAAATGGCATTCGTCCCAGGACCTCACTTTGGGCCATGTCAGCTTAGGACAGCCAGGACAAAGGGTAGAAGCTACTAGAGAGAGGAGGAGCACAGTCCATGAGCCTGATGCTCTGAGCTGTGTCTCCCTCTGAGGCATTTGCCCCTCTGCAAGCAGACCGATCTGGAGGACAGAGGAGTCAAGCTAAACGCAGCAACCGTGGGGCCCAGAAGCCAAGGGCTGGGGGACAACTGCTGTCTGGAGCCCTGAAGGCACACACGGCTTCAGCAGCCAAGTTCACAGAGAACGCGGAAAGGCACCAAAGTGGGAGACGCACTAGAGGCTTCTTTTCCCTTTCAAGGGATTTGCTGATTTGGAAGTTCTCAATGAGCAGCTGAGAACACTTTCCAAATTTATTCTTCCTAGAGAAGCCCACCACAGAGAGGAGGGGCTTGGTGGCCTCCAGACTTTCAGTGGGGACCCCCCCCCCAACACACACACCCAGCTTCCTTCCCAGGAGTGAGAGTCCGCGGGAAATGGGGGGGTCCTCACAAAGCCTGACAGCCTGCTTTGAAGGAGCTCAACATCAGATGGGTAGAGACTGTTTACCTTCACTCTAGCTGTCGGCTGGAAGCAAAAGAACATTCTCTCTGAAGGAGGGTCACACCCACCTCTCCGAGCTGCACGTTCCTGCCCTCACTGTATCTCCAGCACCCAGCTCAGTGCCTGGCTCATGGTAGATCCTCAGTAAATATTTATGAAGGGAATAGGGAAAGCACTTGAAGTACTTTGATTCTGGAGTGCTCTGTGTAAATATTATGGCATGAAGGGGCATGCAGTCTTATGCCTGAAGGAGCCACAGAACTCAAGGGAGAGGACTCACTCGGGTGGTCGTCCTAATCTTCTAGAACTTTCTTAAGGCATTTAACTGTGGATTCCAGAGGGAAATAAATGTATTTATTTTTAAATAAAACTACAGGTGGGCACATAATAAAATTGCTGCAAATCAAGACAAAGATGAAGAAACATAAAGGCAGAGAAAGGAAAGCTATGCTATCTTTCATGGAGGAAACAAGTAAGGGCAGGAGAGGGTGGGCGCTGGGGGGCCACTCGGGGGTCGCTCGGGGGACGGGCTGCTTCTGTTCAGGAGGGAAAGACGGGTAGGCTGGGTACAGACCCAGTGAGGTTCATTTTGGTATCGGGAAGATTAGACAGTTCTGAGCAGATTCCCTTTTTTTTTTTTTTTTTTTTTTGAAAAGTAAAAAGGGATTTTTTTTTTTGTTGAAAATGAGAAAGAGCAGGATAGAAGACCTGAACGAGTTTTGAATGAACTGGAGAAGGTGTGAAATGGGTGTTCTGAGAGCAGGAAACTCAGGCTAGCCGGAGAAACGCAGCAGGCCCGGGACCGCCCGCCCTTCGGACGACAAGATGTGGCGGACCTCATCCCCGCACGCTCCCACTGGCCACAAGGTCGCCCTCCTGTGGGGTGCGGGGAAGGTGCCCCTGGTTCATCCAGCTTGGCGACCACAATTATAAGGAATCCAGAAAGCATTAGAATTACTCATCCTTCATCTCATAAATCCATTAGCGGAGCTCAAAGCAGGTTAGGACCCACCCAGAAGCTGCACAGGAATCAGAAGTAGAACTGGAAGAGGACGGAGGTGCGCAACGCCCCAGGCCATCAGCTTACAGTAGAGTCTGTGCCCGCTAGGCCAGGGAAAGGACAGCCTCAGATAATGAAGGGACAGCAGAGCACACCCTTTGGTCAACCACATTCCTGAGATAATCCACGTCTCTATCACTGTTGCCTTGGGAAGGTTTTCTGGTTCTATTTTCTTTGTAGCCAGAACAGGATCTTGGAGCAAGTTGCAACTTTGAGCAGCGCCTGGAGGCAAGCCAGCAGGGCGGGCCCAGAAACGCCACTAAGAATTCGGCCTTTTTTCATTCGAGCCATTGGTGCTGCTGGGGTTTGGAAGAAAGTAGATCTGAGCAAAAGCAAAAGAGAACTAGCTAAGGCAGGAGCGTTTGGTGACTTTCTCTGAAGGACACCAGTTAGCTACTGTAACCACAAGCCAGCCTCCATGCCTTCCCTTTCGCAAAGGCAGGAAGCGGGGGGTCAGCGGAAACCACTACTACAGTTGACCTTTGAACAGCATGGGTTTGACTATACAGAATTTTCCAGTGAGCACAGTACAGTGCTGTAGATGTGTTTTCTCTTCCTTATGATTTTCTTAACATTTTATTTTCTCTAACTTGCTTTAATGTAAGACCATAGTACATTATACATATAACATTCAAAATACGTGATAACTGACTGTAAAGGTTATCAGTAAAGCTTCCAATCAGTAGCAAGCTAGGAGTTAAGTTTTGGGGGAGTTGGACGTTATGCACGAATTTTTGATGGCACAAGGGGTCAGTGCCCCTGACCTGCACATCTTCACATTGTTCAACAGCCAACTGAATTCTTAAAAAAAACAAAACAAACAAACAAAACAAAATAAAACAAAAACATCTGATCGCCAAGAGCACACTGAGTGCGTTACTCTAGAGTGGTCAGAATGGCGGCCACGGAGCCAGACAGGCTTTCATTCTGCTCTGGGTCCCAACACTTAGTGGCTGTGTAGTCTTGAGCAGTATTCTTACCCACCGTTGACTCAGTTTCCTCATCTGTAAAATGGGGATCTATTTCACAGGATTGGGATAAGGCTCAGTTAGTTAATGCACGTGGAGACTTAGAACCATCCTCATGCATAGTAAGTATAGGACATTCATTACCATTTGGAAAACGCCAGACAGTGTGGCCACCCTTTGTGAGCTGAGCAACTCGTTTCCTTTGTTTTTCTCCTTTTTTTCCTTTTTTACTGTGATACATATATTAAAAGTACATCTCATGGATACGGCTAAATAGTAATTCTAGAAGGAACATCCACGTGCCCACCACTCAGCTGGAGTAAAAGAACATAAGTGGGACCTCAGAAGTGCCCTGGGGCCCCACCCCTGTCGCATCCCCTCATTCTTGTCCCCGAGTGAATGCGGCTTCAAAGTTTCCTGTTATTCACTCTCGTTGTATTTTATAGTTTTAGTACATATGTATATATCCCCCCAAACAACATATTGGTTATTTTCACCTGATTTTGGAATTGACGTAATTAGAATTCCTCCCATGCACATATTCTGTTTTTTAAATTCATCAGTGTGGTCAGCCGTGGTGGGCGTTTACTCCTTGTCACTCCCAAACAGTATTCCGCTGGAGGAACAGGCCGGAATACGGTCATCCGTTTTTATCGTTGTTAACAAAAACACATTCATACGGGTAGATCACTAAATACAGTGCTCTTTTAAAAAATCAGTGGAGCCAGACAAGTTCAGAAATATTAATAGAAAAATGAAGGATTTCCACACACACCTGTGGGATGGGCCGAGGGAACATTCTGAGCCAGTCCCTGTTTAGAAGCGACCGAAACGCCATGATGACATCCCACGTCTCAAATTCATGTTTAAAGAAAACACCTGGGCAGTTGGATTTTTTTTTTTTTTTTACTTCTTTGATTACTAATCTGCTCCCTCGCAAACTTCTGCCAACCTCTCTATCTCAGGAGTTACAACTTCATCTGGTCACTCCTGCCAACCACAACAACACCTTCTGGCCGGAAAAATGTAAACTGCATGAGAACACTGATATAGATGCATTCCTTTTCAGATTTTTTTTAAAAGAAGTATAAACAAAATTAAAAACCAGACAGGAACTCTGGTAGGAACTTTTCTCCTGTAGGAAGTCTAAAAAATTAATGTATTTCTTCACACCACCAATTCCACTACGATTGGATTTTTCTTTTTTGCAGGGGGGTAAAGCAAATTATTTTTTCCTCCCCAAACATTACATGTTTATGGAAAAAAATACAGAAAATACAGATGAGCCCCCAGAAAAATTGTAAGAGAAAAGCATAACCCCATTATTTCGGGGTCAAATTTTGGTAGCACCCCTCCGCTTGTTTTACAAGGTCTATAGCCATTTTGTTTTTAAAAATATGTGCTACTGTAATACTATTTGGTAACCTTCTATGTTCATTTACCAAGGTGTATTTTCTATGTTAATATTCCTCAATGTTATTTTTCATAGCTACATTAATTCCTCTGATTAAATGCACCAGCAGCTTCTGAGAATGCCCACAGCTCCATACCTTGCCCACGTTGACCCCATCACTTCTAAACTTTGCCAAGATGACCCCAGAAACAGCACTTGGCTTTCATTTTGCTCTGATTTAACCACCTGGGAGGTTCGGTGTTTCCCCTACTTATTGCCCCTTTGTATTTCTCCTCTTGTAGTAAGTAGAGATTTAGTGAGCTTTTTCCAGCTCTCCCTGCTTCCTAGAGGACGTCCACATCTGTCCGAAGAACAGGCAACGTCTTCGGGCTAGAAGCAATAATCAGTATTTGCTTTGAGGGAGTTTCGTTCCTCAAACACTGCTTCAGTCTAAAGGGAACAGGAGAGGGCTCATCGTGGAATAACTCAGCCTCACCAGGATAACTTGAAGGGCACAAACCAGAACACCCCAGAAGACCAGGAGAAGGGAACCGTGTTGAATTTGAAGGGAACCGCCCTAAGAAGCAGAGCCTGGGGGAGAGGAACACACTCACCGGCTTCTCACCGCCACAGCATTTCCCACCCGTCAGAGAGGTTTCCTAGGTGTGGGTCCGCCCCAGGCAAGTGCGGCCAGGGAACCCCCTCCCTTGGAGAGCTACCAAATCCAGGGCCAGCCCAGAGAGCCCGGGCTTTGACTCACACGGCTCCCAGGGGTTGAGTCAGAGCTGCGCGGAAATCTGTGAACCAGATTTCCCCGTTTGTGAAATGGGCTCACAGTATCCACGTGGCAAGATCGTTGTGCAGATGACTGCGGGGAAGCACCTGGCTCAGGGGTTTGCACACAGTGGGCTTTCGACAGACAGCAGGTCCACAGGAGCCATGCCGTGGTCCCGCCGGGTTTGACTGCCCTGCTCCTTTGTGGCAGGTGCAGCTCGGGCACCGGAGTTGCCCCAGACAACACCCGACCCGGCAACCGCTGACACAGCGGAAGGAGGCGAGGACAGTGTGAGTAACAGAGAGAAGGAAGGATGACGGGGGTGGGGGGGGGCGGGGGGGCGGTTGGGGAGCAGGGCAGGGGGCAGGCTTCCCGGACAAGGAGGCCAATCTAGTAGGTCTGGAGCGGGGCCAGAGATTCCCATTTCTGGAAGGTGCCCAGTGATGCTGCTGGGCCCCCACAGTGTGAGGAGGGTGGGCGCAGAGCAGTGGCCCATTCAGGGACCGGGGGGGGGGGGGGCGCCAGGACTCAGGGGACTGAGGCAAGGACGTCCTTCGCTGTCCTTCAGCCCACAGTCTGGCCTGCTTCTTCCTCAACTTTTTAATGTTCCACCAGATATGCCTGGAGTTGGGGGAAGGGAAGTCTATCATTTTCTAAAGTGAATGCCATTTTCTGTAAAACCCCAGTCGCCCCCATGCACAGAGGGGTCGAAGGGCTCGCTCTGGGTCACACCAGAGGAGCTGGAATGCGAACCAGGAAGAGGGTTTCTAGAAGCTGAGTTCCTCACCGCTCTAACCCACCAGGCAGCAAATGCATTTGGACTCTCGAAACAGCCCAGTGAGATAAAAGAACAAGCCTGATCCTCATTTCCTTGACGAGGACTCTGTCGTCTGGAGAATCTTTGTGATTGTCTGAGATTCTTTAATAAGTCAAAGAGCTATGACAGTG
Source organism: Mustela nigripes (assembly GCF_022355385.1). Taxonomy (NCBI): domain Eukaryota; kingdom Metazoa; phylum Chordata; class Mammalia; order Carnivora; family Mustelidae; genus Mustela; species Mustela nigripes. The sequence goes on along the minus strand of NC_081561.1, from coordinate 141,200,722 downwards.
AGGTGACCTGTCATCACCACAGGCCACAGTCTCGGGCAAGAAGTCTGCATTCCTTCGATGTTTTCAAATAAACAGACGAATGACAAAAAGGCCTGCCTCTGAGCAGAGACAGTCTTTAAAATATTTTGAAAAAGAAGAGCACAGTCAGAGAGAGGACCCAGGCTACCTGACTTCACAGCTTCCTACAGTTCCCAGGACGGCATGGTCTCGCCCCAGTACACACGGCAAGGTCCGCAGAACAGAACAGAGAATCCAGAAAAAGACCCCTCCTTACACGGTTACTTGATTTGCAACAAAGATACCAAAGTCAATTGGGGGGGGGGGGGAATGAAAGTCTCTTTTTTAAATAACTGAGTATCCATGCAGGGAAAGGAGACAGCCTACACCACTCACGACATCCGGAGCCGGAGCACAGACCGTGCGGAAAAATGAAACCTTCATAAAGCTTCTAGAAGAAAACCGGAGGATGTCTTCATGACTCGTGGGTCGACACGACCCGAAAGTAATTGCAAGAGAAATATCTCATACATTGGACGTCACTGAAAGTAAAAACTTCTCACCCAAAGATACCATTATTTTATAAATTACTATCTGTCGGTAAAAAAGAAAAGCCATCAAAGTAGAGCCAGGTTTCCCCAGCTCACAGGTAGGTAAAATATTACCACCAAGTTCTGCTGTCCTGTTCCAGTTCATCCCACAGGGCACCACTTCCCTCCTCCCTGGCTTACCCCCCCCAGCCCGCCCCAACATCACGCGAACAGGCACGGGTCACGTGTCCAGGGAATTAGCAGAGACTCACGTGTCTCAAGCCTCCAGAGAATAAAGCGCTGGGCGTCGGCCTGGATGAGAGATTCTCGGGCTTCGGAACAAGATTAGGAAGGCGTTTGGGACTCTCTTGGTTGAGAGGTTTAAGAATATCTGGCGCGCTCGCCTTCTGGAAGAGGAGACACAAAGTTAATGATGGGGTCCGCGTCCCAGTGTGACTTTGTTCGAGTGAGGGAACTACAGCAAGCTCGGCCTGCATCTGTGGCCCAGTGGCCCTCATCTGTGAACTTGGGTGCTGAGCAAGGAGCACATTTCTGTTTGGATGAATGCATCGCACACCCCCGCGGGGGCCCGGCAGGCACCAGCAAGCACTGGGACAGTCACGAACAGTGGTGGGTGGATGGCTTACGGATTAGTAAGTCTTTAAGAGGTGAAGTCCAAATTTTGACCTTGATAATGATCCTTGCAATAAATCACATGAGATACAATATTTAGCCTATCAGTTTGAGCTCCAATGTGCCTATAAAAAAGGGAAAAATCAGAATATGTCCCTGAATTTTATCAAAATACTTCAATAGTCAGTACTTCTATAATGTACACAGCTGTGCTTTCCAATGTGGTGGTCACTAGCTGCCGGTGGCTTTTTAAATTTAAATTCCCATTCATTAGAAGCAAATAGAATGAATAAATTAAGCTCCCCCGTTGCCCTAGACACATTCCAAGTGCTCAGGAACCACATGTGGCTGTGGTTAGAAACTTCCCTCGAAATGTCTTAGCATTCCACAAGAAGCACAAGGCACAAGGTAGGAAACCTCTTTCTGGCTGAAGACATTAAGTTTGTGAATCTAGACTCTAGGTTTGGATGCTGGGTTGGAAGTGGAACTTGGAAATATCACATTTGCAGCATAGTTGTAGATTTCAGGAATGAAAGACTGAGAATATTAGCAAACAAGTGAACGATGTGATTAGTTCCAGATGGCTCTTAGGGTTTATGCTCTCCATCCGCAGAGCACCAGCTCGGTTCCATCAGGCATTTGCTAAGCAACACCATCTTTGACCCACTGCTCTAAGTCCCGGGCCAGAAAGCAGGTTCAGAGGAGAAGGGGAAGGAGGAGAAGATGCACTGTCCGCCCTCCCCCTGGAGGAGCTCACCTAGCTGGTTGGAAATTAATACACCGTTGAAATGGAGGCACGAGCCCAGTCCATGGGAAAGAGGAGAGGGAGAGCTGATGCAGAAGGGGGTGTTGAGATGATCTTCCGGGGCAAGTAGGACCTAAGTGGGAGGTTGAAGCCTGGGTGGGGAGACACTCAAAGGTGGGGCATCATGAGCGGTGGCCCCATGGTGACGGTCAAGCACAGAGCATGTTCCTGCACCTGCTAGCGACCCAAGAAGCCGCAGAGACTCAGGAGGCCAGATCCCTGACATGTCAGATTGTCCAGAGACCAGGCAGCTTGGCAACACCAAAGAGCGGGTCCAGGGGAGGAGGGGGCAGGGGGCTGGAAGACTTGCAGATACGAGGGGAAGATTTCAGGGATGAAGGATGTTGGACGAGGAGGAAAGACTCGCCTAAAATTAAAGAAATGCGGGTTTTTAAAAATTGTCTAGCAAATTAGCAAATATTAAAATAGAAAGTGTAACATTTAGTGCCAGCAGGGGTGCTGAAAAGCGGGCTACTCTGCCTCTAGGGGTAAACTGAGTCAACCCCAGAGGAGGGCAGTTTGGCGGCATGAATTATAAGCCCTAAAATGTCTCTGTAAAAAATGATGATATATATGCATTGACATGGAAGGAATTAAAATATAATGCTAGGGATTCTTAAGAAAGTAAATTACAAAGGTGGAGGTGTGGCGTGATGTCATTTTTTTACAAAGATTTATGTATTTATTTGAGAAAGAGAGAGCAGGAGGAGGGGCAGAGGGAGAGATCTTTAGGCAGACTCTCTGCTGAGTGCAGAGCCTGATGTGGGACTCAATCTTATGACCCCGAGATCACAACCTGAGCCAAAACCAAGAATCAGATGCTTAACCGACTGACTCGTTCAGGCGCCCCATGATGCCATTTTCGAAAAGCGAGTGACATGTGGTGTATTCCAAGTGACTGCCCTGGGTCAACACTGCTAGCTTTTTCTTCCCCTCCACCACCTCCTCCTCGTCTGCTTTCTAAACTCTCATTAGTGTGTAGGCATGGGTTTTATTATATATAAAAGCAATAAAATCATTTTTGTAATTAAAGAGAAGAATGGAATTCTGGTCAACTGTGTCAAAGGAGACAAAGTCAATGACAAGACTGATGTTCAAATTGGCCACCTCGCTCTTCAATCAGGGGTGCCTGGGGATGCCCCGGGGAACAGTGTTGCACTGACATGGGGAGTGGACAGCATGGAAGCTAGGAGTAAACAGGACAAGTGCAGTGATAGCAAGAGCAGAGGCTGTTTTCGTGGATGTGGGCTGTGACAAAGAAATGGAAGAGCAGCTTGAAGGGGATCCTTCAAAAGATACTGCTTTCGCTTTTTAAGGTGGGGAAGATCAGGGCATACTTGCAGGTTGAGAAACAGAGACAGGAGAAGCAGCGAGCTGATGAAGGTCCCAGAGGGGAGCGGGAAGGATGGACCCGTGCCTGGGAGGGCTCTACCCTGGGAAGGAACATCCATTTCTGAGGCAGGAGGAGAGGGTGGCTAACAATCCAGAGAAACCCCAAGTGGGAGGAGGCAGAGGGCTCTCCTACCGCCAGGCCCCCACCCTGAGTGCAGCAGGGGATGGCCTTGGAGACTGGAAGATGCCATTTGAAACAGCAGACAAGACAACCATCAGACCAGGATAGAAAGAATAAAATGAGCTAAATATTAACATAAAGCTTTGTGACACTTCGTTGTTCAATAATCACTTAAATCCATTTTCCGTAAGGTACCATCCTTTTGAAATCATAAAAAAATGATGACAGAAAGTTCTGAAAAGGAACAAAGAGATCTATCTTTATCATACTGATCACATGTTGGCATGTCCAATTCATAGCCAGCAATGATGGTGCTTCTAAGTATGTTAGAATTTTGGAAAACCTTTCATGAAGCTTAGGGACGAAGATACATATTTTGAAATTATTAGAAAAGTCCACTATTCTGAAGAACATGCCTATTTTGAGTAAGGAATCAGCCTGAAATGTCACGTTTAACTTCCCAATAAATTCAGAAGGACCTGGATGACGGTCACGTTCCTTGCCATTAAAGGGCATCAAGATTCAAAGAGCAGCTTATCGACCTTGAGGAGACGCATTTTTCCCCCCTGTGATTTTTAATGTATTTCAATATCTAGTTCGGGGCAGATTACAGAGAAGACTGATGGCGCCGACGAGACTGACTGCGCAGAGTTCATGCGTTTCTTGTTCTGTGCTGGAAGGGCAGTAACTTTAGGACGGACTGCGTCCCGTTAGGGGCTCCCTGGAAGCCCACCGTCCAGGCGGCTGGGACTCTTCCCCGCTGATCTTCAACAAGAGACGCTGAGACCGCACCTGCGTTATCAGAAAAACGCCGGGGCTGGGCTCGGCCAAAGGGACATGCTCCGAGCCTTGAGGAATCCCAGCCGAAGGGGAGGCTGCCTCTCCCGGGACCATCCTGGGGGGACCCACAGCTCTCAACCCTGCACCCAACACTGCCGCCTCCCTTCTCTGGCTGCTCAGCCTTGAGTTGGGCCGCAGGCGGGGAGCGAGAAGGCATGCCGGAGCGCCCCGCCCCGCCCCGGTGGTGTCTTCAGATTTCAGGCTGGACGTGGGAAAGCTTCACATAAAGGGGCATAGAATGAAAGAAAGTTTTCTTCCCCGCCTGCATCCTTGTTCCCTCTCCTCTGAGATAGCCCCGCCCGACGTCTTCTTGTGTTTCCTTCCTTGTTAACAGGTGTGTGTCTTTACGGCCCGTGTACATCCACCACGCGTTAATAAGATGTGCCATAAAATCCCTCGGGGACAGGTAAGGGAAGGACAGTGAGAGAAGTCACCTCTCAAAAGAGTCCCGCCCCGATGCTGCAGGGAGGGTCCCTACAGGGCATTTCCAGAATATGCTGCTCCCACATAATGCTCAGAGAAGCCATCCGGAGCTGCTTTCTCAGTTCCCAGCCCAGAGGCACCATGCGGTCTTAAGTCACCTCCTCTTACTGCGCCCGGCATACCCCCCCGGCAAAGTGGGCACCGATGTCCGCTCCTCCCAAAGGGCACCACGTCGTGCACTTGCAGTTGGCAAAATGCTCCCAAGTGCTCCGGTGAAGCCGTGAGCGTGACTTTCCTGAGCTCGCCAGCCACGGCGTGTGTAATTGCAGTCTGACAAACGTCCTATTTAAAGATGCACTCTATATCTCAACCCCGTAATTATTTAGCATTTATAGAGAAGACCAGGATTGCTAAGGACTTTATAAACATGCGGCTAAATTGCTCCCTGAAACAGTCATGTCCTGGAGTAAGGTGAGGAGAGAGGAGGCTTGCAAATAGGAGACCGCAGGTCCTGCCCGGAGCAAGGCCGCGAACCCGGCACGCACGGCGAGTGTCTGCAGGAAGGCGCGCTCTGGCCTTGGCCGTCCCTGGCCTTCCTCGCTTCTCCCCTCAAGCTCCCGGGTCCCATCGGACAACCAACGACGGTGCCGGGTAACCTTAGCGAGGGCTCGGATCAGAGGGGCTTCATCCTTTGTCCTACTCCTTACTTAGAACGAGGTTATGAGCATAGAATTTAGGAGCATGCAAACCAGGACTCTGCTCTTGGCTCCACATCTTACTGGTTATAGACACATGTATGCATGCTTTAGGCTAGACTGCCTACCCTCCAGCCACAGCTTAGGCTCTAGATCTTTATCATGAGAGTAACAGTAACTATCTTAGTACCTTTGTAAGAATTAAACGTGACTAGTATGTGACAAACACTGCCGTCAGCCGGGAACATAGTATCCCCTGAACACCAGCTAACCTCTCTTCCATGTGCTGACTCAGGGATGGGGGGGGGGGGATGGTGTCTGTGCTGACCCTGAGGAGCCCCCGGGCACGAACGCTCATTTGCACTTCAGAGTTTCAAAGGCCTTCCAAGTACATCTCCCAGGCTCGAGATGCCTTCTCCGAAATCTAGGGAGGTCCCAGGGGCACCAGCGACATCACCTGCTCGCCCAACAGCTCCTCGGAAACTCATCGAGGACTCTGCATCTCACACCTGCCCCAAACCTACTGACTCAGCCTCCGCCTGTCAACAACGTTCCCCAGTGACTCACACGCACACTGAACTCGAGAACAGCTGCTCCAGAGTTCGGCTTCCAAACCAAACCACCCACTACCTTCTGGTGAAGTAACCCCAACCACGTGACTTCATTGTTCTGTGCCTCAGTTTCCCTAAATGCGAAACAGGGGCCAAACACAATACGCGGTTCACGGGGTAGCATGAGGATAAAAGGAGATGATCCAGGGAAAGCCTGGAGTGGAGTCTGGCACACAGTAAGGAAGACCCGCAATTTCGGTAGCATGTTTAGAAGGCTTAGCTGGCAATTCAGATACAGAACGAGTAATATGAACAAGTATTAGCATCTTCATTTCGCCAAGAACATGTCGAGGCTCAGGGAGTTCATGCGACGTGCCCCGGGGTGAAGGGTCACAGATGGAGGCAGAATCGTAACCTTGAGGCCGTGTGGAGGTTCCAGCAGGAGAGTGGGGCTGGTTTCGTCCACTTGCCTAAAGCAGGCTGTCTGGGGATGTCCGGAGCAGAGCCCGCAGCTGCAGAGAAGGGGCCCTGCCCCGTCCGGGCAACCAGAGCGGTCCTACTGACCCTGTCAACAGCCAGATGGTGGCACCTGCCCTGGCTGGGTCCCCTCAGCTGGACCAGAGCCCAGGTGTTCTGATTCTAAAGACGCTTTCTCTCCTGCACCAGCGCATCTGCTTCAGACTTGGTTAATCCTGGTGGAAAGCCAGAGTAATCATGTCCTTAAAAGCCTTTATGAGCCGCATGCTCGCTTGTGGTTTAAACACCTGGAAAGCGCGTCCCTCGTGATTGCCTGCGGTGACGCAGCGTTTCTGTTTCTAGGGGTTTCTATCTGAGACCGGGACTGGTTGTAACTGGAGGTTGTTGGAAGTGGGAAGGCCTCTTGACCCTCCATGAAGATCTTCGACCCCAGGAATTACCTGGCCCATCTCAGCCTCACAGGTGGGTCCCTTGCCTTTGGGGTGGCCTCGAAGCCGGCAGGGAGTTCCAGCGGACTCGGAGCCACCCCAGGGGCTTGGGATTAGCCTGAAGCTTTTCCCTGCTCTCAACTATCTTCCAAATCGACCCTGAAATCTGACCATCATTTGGCCTGGCCTTCCCAATACAGAGTGGTTTATGATTATGGGTTTTTTCCTAGACTGCTTAATGCGGTGCCATAAAATAAGAGGAAACTAAATCAACAGAGAAAATGTGCTAGAAGTGGCTCTGGTGGTGGCCCGGTGGCCTTGGGGACTACCCTGGTGGTGACGTTGATGGCAGTGTCAGACAGGCTCCTCCTCTCCGTCCGGCTAGCACACTGCCTGGGACCCGTGGCCAGGAGTTGCTTGTCAGAGGTCATGTCATTCTGGGACTTGGAAAGCTCTAGAAAACAAATACAAGGGAGGACAGGTGGGAGCACACAGCTTCGACAGACTCGGGGCCCTCCGCTGGGAGTCCCTGCACCACACCCCGAGGAGCCCCCAAAGTCCCCCGAGGCAAGGCTTACAGCGTGGGGAGGATGTCACACCCAACCCCCGGCTCTGGGGCCTCAGGAAGCATCACCAGACACGGCGTGCCAGACACAGGCCCCACCGAGCCATGCACAGCACAGAGGAGCTGGCTTCCCAAAAGGTGACTGTGTGACCACTCGCTGCTGTGGGCTGAGAGCCTCCCTCGGGCTGCGAGTGAGAGGGCGGGAGCGAGGGGGAGGTCTTCCGACTCTGCAGCCTGGACCACAGACCGTGAGCATGAAAAAGGCAGCCTAACAAACCAGCCTAGAGGTTCCTTACAAAGACTTATACCTAAATACTACCTTTTGGGACCCTTTGAAGACAGGTGGAAGCAAATTCAGGATACCCCTACAATAGTCTTAATAAGCAAACCCTGGAAATACAACTTTGTCTTGCAGCGTAACAGCAGTTGGGAATAAAGGTGAGTACATGAGACAGAAGGAATCCACACACACAAGCGAGCGAACCACCTCAGAGAGGACTTTGTCCTCCAAAAATGTCTTCCCTTCTCCACCGGGTCCTTGACTCTCTCAAACATGACCTTGAAACTATCTTTAGAGCCACTCTCTCCCATAGATAACAAGGTGGCTCACGTATGCCATTTCTAATTGTCTGATGGCCACATTTTAAAAAGAAACAGGTAAGATTGATCTTAACACTACGTTTCATGGAACAGGATATTCCCCAAATATTGTTAAACTATATAATCAATATGAAAACTGATGCAACTTTAATTGGGTAATGGATGCAGAATACTTCCTAGTTTCTGGTGAACATTATGAAAAGATCATCCCACTAGTTAGCATCCTTCCCCATGTAAGATTCTTTCAAAAAATTGTTTTTTCCCTGTGCTGTCCAATTAATGACATTTTTAGCACTGAGTTTCTGGGATCTAGTGCGTATTTTACCCTTTTTCCGGGCAGGCCACATCTCAGGAGCCACCTGCCATTAGCGTGTGGGACAGACCAGCTCCAGAGCTCCCCGTCTCCTGGTCCACTCCTCGAGACACTATTTCTCCGGTGTCTCCTGCACATGCTGCTAGGGCCTCATCTGCATCTCTTTTCTCTAGAGGAGACCCTCCCTTGACCCCAAGGACCCCCAGGCTGTGTGGGAGCTCTCCTGTCTGAGAGCAGCGCTGTCCACACTGTCCTCGGGTCTACTATCCAGAGACCGTGGGGCATCCTTCTGCACAGGAAGCTAGCGGGTCCCAGCACACACCGGGCCCTCAAAGCTGACAGTGAACATGAGCTCCTCACACCACCAGACCCCAGCCCCACTACAAAGGGGGGGAGCCCCTGAAGGTGAAGCCCCCCCTTAAGGACGGTGTCCTCCCCCTGCCCCAAAGCTGGTGCCTTCATCTGCTCCACTTACGGTCACAGACCAGGCAGGTGGCGTGCCTCCCAGGGGATTCTAAAGACCAGGCTGGGCATCGGCATTACGTGGTGAAAAGGAAAAGAAACAGCAAGAAGCACAGAAGGGCCCTGAAGTGAAAATCATCGTTCTTCTTCCTCCTCCCTTCCAAGGGGGCCAGGGGCTGACATCTCTTAGAAACGCAGCCGTAATTAAAAGGGCCGGGACAGCTCCGTTCTTCCAGCTGGACTGGCTTCCTGGGGCAACACTTTACCTCGTTGCTCTGGGGCCGCTCCCCAAACCCTTCAGGCCAGGAAGCCCCTCCAGCCATCCCCCCACGGACCCCAGGGGACACCGGAAAGAGGCTGTCCTCCGCAGCACTTCTGTAAGAAAGAGCTGCACGACGGATCGAGAGGGACAGGTGCCCCACAGCTCAGGACCAGAAGAAAGAGGAGTCACCCCCACCCAGCTGCGCGCCCTGAGGCAGAGACGGGGTGCAGGGTGTGTGGTCCGTGCTCTTTCCCCAATCAGCCAGAGCATGTGGGAGAGGCGCTCGGCAGACCATCCCTCCCAGGGACCCATTCGCCCCTGCCCCGGGGCTGAGGTCTCCATCTCATGAAGCACTAGAGCCTGAACAAGCAGGGAGGGGGCCCAGGTTAAGGGCTTCAATCTGTGTCCCACGGCAGAGAAGAGATGCTGCTCTGCTCCTACGAAGCCCCCGCCCCCCAGGGATTAGCCCCAGCTGTCCCCTCGGGTCTGCTGGTTTGCATGGACGCATCGTCCCAGCACTCGAGGTGCTCAGCAGGCAAGTGTCGAACATGAGGACGTGGCTCAGGTGAGGCTATGGGCGCAGAAGCCTCCAAACGTCCCCCTGTGGGTCCCAGCAGGTGTCGGAGGCCAAGAGCGACCCGGGACAAGATGGAACACGTGTCCTGCCTCTCTGGGTGCCTGGCTGAGGGATCACCAGGTCCCAGCTAATGCTGAGGCAGGATTCCAGAGTACAGCGGTGGGAGGGGGTTCTCGTAAGCCGAGTGGATTCAGGCAGAAGCTGTGCTTCTAGAAAGCGACGCGGAGAAGTACGGACAGGAAGAGCGGCAGCAGGAGCCGAGCCCACGGCTGAGTGCAGCGACCGGCCTTCAAGGCTGGCGCGCACGGAGTGCGGATGTCGTCCCAGAGCCAGGCAGACTAAGGGGTGACTCCAAACCTCCGACCTCTATCAGCCAGCAGGCGGCATGCAATTCTGCTGCTCAGTCCTCCTGAGGCCGAGGGGGACAGACCGTCTCTGGGGACGGTCACCTTTCTGCTTGTCTGAAAAGTGGTGCTTTGGTTTCAGTTGTCACGAAGCAGCTCAGAAGGGCTCATGGGGAATACGGAGAACTAATTAAAATCAAGTCATGAGACTGTCTCAAGGCCAAGGGACAACACTGAGCCCATCCACATCCACCAGCGTGGGCAGAAGCTCAACAGAAGCGTGGTAAAAAGGACTGGGTCCCTGAAACCCTCTGCTGCCCCACGGGACCCTCTCTCTGGACACCCTCACGGGCCTGGGCTATTATATGCGGTTTGCGGCTTAAGATCAACAGGAAAGAGACTATCTGAGCAGAGGGACACTGAAAGATGCAGGATTGTAAGCAGTGGGAGTTCTGGGCTCCGCACATCTGCGAATCACATGATTGTTGCCCATTGAGGGAGATAAACTGACCAAGACGGAAAGAAGAATGGACAAGCAGCTCCGTGCAAAGGGCCGACACCGGGCCGTGCCTGGCGGGAAAGCTCCCAGATCTCATTCCCCAGAGACGTCCCACCCCACTGTCCTTGTGGGGCCCTGGGAGAGGCTGGGGCGGCTGCCCATACTGGTCCACGCCAGCTGCTTCCCGCCACGTGCTGAGCTCTGGCAGGTCGGGGCAGCAGTGGGGGTAAACTGAGTCAGACCAGTGGGCTGAAGGGTGTCTCCTCTTCCCCCAGGAAACCAGAGGCCGCCTCTGCGGGTGGCGGGGTGAAGGGCTGGGGTGTTGGATCTCCCCAGGAGCTGGAGACAGAGAGGTCCCTTCGGCCGACGGTGGGGAGAACACATGCAGGGGCGTCCACTTACTTTTCATGTGGGTGGTAACAGACAGAAACAAATTTTCCACGGATTTATTAAATCCTTTAAACTGACCAAGTTCCTGTAACTAAAACAGAGACAGAGGAGAGAGAATGAGAGTTACAGCTGAGAACTCGTGTCTGCCCAGCCGCCTCCAGGCTGCCAACCCCCAACGCCGGCAGGTGTGAGCGCACGGGTGCGTGCAGGTGTGTGTGCGTGCATGTCTGCGGAGGGGAGGGCACGAGCCTCTCCGGAGTCAGGGACCCCCTTCCTCTGAGGTTTGACACCCGCCTTTCGGGAAAGGGCATCAGCAGGGGTGTTGACACGGTGGCAACTACCTCCTGGGAATAACGCCCGACATTCCGCTGGCTCGGACCGTACTCAGGTGGACTCCTGCTTCCTTAACCAGCTCTTGTATGACCCCACCCCAGCTCCAGGCAGAGAGGAGGCCAACACAGCACATAACACAGTGGCCAGTGGTGGTACCAGGCTCAGAGCACCAGGCTGGAGCCAAGGAGTGAGTCCACCCCGCGAAGCGGGAGAGAGAAGCAAAAGGAAGCAAAAGTGACAGAAAGGAGGTCACTTTCCCCTTCAAGTCCTATCCCTCCATCCCTCCCCCTCCCCTTCCCCTGCCTCCTTCCATCTGCCCCATCCAGCCCTCCAGCCATACACCCCTGCAGTCATCCATCCATCCATCCATCCATCCATCCAA